>NW_027271382.1:600000-780000 GCF_040938485.1 Diadema antillarum
TGGGACCAGGGAGGTGGAACCCACCTCCCTGCTGGGACTATCCACTGCCGTCGCTTGCCTGGTGTTGCTGCTGCACTGAGCATGTATTCTGAACAAAAAATGGAACTTCATTCCTCGACTTTAATTGTTAAACGTGAAACACAGGGATTGATTTCGTTTACCGGTAAACCCCCCCCCCCCCCGAAACATCGAGATGCGGAAAAGATGCCAGCGCCTCCACTGTCCCCCTCCCCCCATTAGCTTCTGCACTAAGAAGGAAAGATATTCCAGCAATCGATGGATTAATATTGTGCTGAGGAGGGGAGTGAAATATAGGTCGCTCAGTTCTAATGGCGTATTCTCATGTGAGAAAGTTGCATGTCATGTAAAGTATACTACCTCAAGTCTATATCAGTTAAAATGAGAAAAAATCTTTAAAAAAAAAGAAACAAAATCAGAGGATGCGTCTATAATTGCATTCAAAACCAGATCTCTATATGGGGGGAAAAAAACAAAAAAACAAAACAAAAGTGAAAAAAATTCGACCCTGCCAGGACTCGAACCTGGAATCCCCTGATTCGTAGTCAGATGCCTTATCCATTGGGCCACAGGGCCGATCTGACAGGAAAGGTGCCACTGCCTTTATAAACGTGTGTGTGCGCGCGCGCGCACTCCCGTTGTGATACCAATGCTGCGCTCTATTATCTTCGGATATAACTACAATGTACGTGATACAATGACGTTCTGCTGCACTGCACTGATCTCAAGTATACAACTGTATACTGAGAAAAATCGCGACCCGCATATATTTGCATCACGTTTCGTCACTGAAATTCTATGAAATCCCGCTCACATACAGGACAAATGCTGAAGATTCCAATAATAGACTCACAAGTTCACTGATCGATACCGGAGATTTGCAGCTATCGTCCTTTACGCCAACGATACAATCTTTTTTTTTTCTTTTTTTTCCCCCCTTTAAAATTTTTCCCCCTTTTTCGGCTCTCCGCAGACGGAGAGGATTCCGTGAAGCCAGCTCCGCGGAACATAATTATCCCCGACGACCAGATTCTCTAGATACAGACCAATCTTTCGGTCAAGGGAAATCCACGCTATCAATCATTTGCGATGAAACGGTTTAGTTAGTATAGGCCTACCCACAGAAATATACACTAGAGAGTATACCCACAGAAATATACACTAGTCAGTATACCCACAGAAATATACCACCATGGAGCTACTTTAGCTCCGGTTGTATGGCTATGGGATTCCGGGTGCAGGTTGGGTGGGTTTGAACGGAAATGAGCTAGACCCTATATAATACAAGTGATTTCACAAACTCACCGCGGACACTTTACAAGTCAGCAACGAAGCTCCTTTTACAACTGATAACACACTGGACAAACACATCCAGAGTCTCAGAGATCATGGAGATAATAAAAACCCATTACAGTATAAGCACTGTCAGTGGGGCCGAGCAGGTGTCGGACGACATGGACCAACAGAGCCGTGACATTATTGTCCCCGATTCACCCCATTGTATTTACTAAAATGCAATACATCATCGCGACAGAACGTCTTCTCGATCGATGAGCGAGCGAGCTAAACGTCTGTCCAGAAAAGGGAAAATGTCTACTTGATATTGTCGTTAAGCTGAAGCAATTAGCTCTGATCTGAGTAACTTAATATGTTTCTTTAGGCCCTAATCGTTCTTGGTTTTCAAAGTGTTGCTTAGTTTTGCTTTGTTATTACTTTTTCTGTTACTACGTGGGCTGCACGAAATTCAGAAAACCTATAAAGTAATCAAATAGGCCTAAAGCAATGTAGGCATAGAGATTTGGCCATTCCACACAGTTTGCGGGCTATGTAAAAAGTGGACATCCTTCTGTGTTTGCATAGTGACCTTATTTTTTTCCTTTTTCTGTGTGTAAATACTCCGAATATTGCTCTCAATTCTGGAAAAAAATGATCGACATGACACAGGCGACATGTTGGCAAGGAGTTATTGTATATGGGGAAACTGCAACCACAAACTCTGCCTTTTAGCAGTCCCCTCCATTTCTAACAAATTTGATTCGGTATTTCTCACAATATTTTATATAATTCACAGTATTTTCCTTGATTACAGTGTTGTAGTGGTTTTATGTAATTATTCATACATTTAACCCGTTCCATACTGAATACCATTATTTCCCATAGACTTAATACACAGGCCACCAGGTTCCCGTATGGAACAGGTTTAGTGTCTTATTGCAGTTTCATTTTTGTTTGGAATGAAATAAATGAAGTGAAAAGTATGATGAAAAGAGACGTCCCGGTACTTTTGTTCAATTTACTCCCCGGGATTTACTCTGAACTTGTATACAACACTTGGATGCTTTAAAATTTTTCAGATATGGATTATTTCATGTTGTGCTTTGATTTATTTCCTTTTCGTTTGCCAATGTGAGTTCCACTTCAGCAAAATAGTCGAATGTTTGTTTGCGTTTCAACTCAATTTGCAACTAATACAACAATAACTGATGTAGGCCCATACCGTATATAATTGCTTTACTTTTTGTACATTTTTGTATTTTCTTCTTTTTCTCTGCCTGCAGAGGAGTCACAGGAGTTCGATTTCGAGAAACTAATGGCTGGAATGATTTGCTTGCATTCGAGCGCCAAAAATGTGGGTTGCGGGCGTGATGTTTTTGGTCCTATACACGAAAACAACAACAACAACAACAACAACAACAACAACAACAACTACCACCATACTGTGGGTATACATTGTGGTATAGCCAAGCGAAACAAATCCGAGAAATAAGGTTCAGGAGATGCAACTCAATTCCGCGGAAGATCTCATGGTAAAGCCACAGAAACATGCTAGGCGTGGATGGAAGGAACTTCAGATGACTGACAGAATGCTGTCGAGCATGAACGTCCAAGGCCCTTTTCTTGGCAACAACATCATAATTATGACCGCGATCAACAACCCCGCTATATTATAATGTCATCCAAGGCTGATATGTTGCTGCAGTGTTGCTGCTTTGAAAACGACTATATTGATTGCAATTTGCAATATCCATGGTTCATCAGTGAAATTACTGTACATGATTGTCATAGTTAAGTTATTTGTTCTTAGGATGGGTATAGCTCCAGGGCGGTACGCAGTTTCCTTCATGTAGTTACTTTTTTTCTCCTTACGTGAACGACATCTCCCTAATCTCGATCTAGGTTACTCAAACTCGACAACGAACGTTACACTTACCCAGTGATAAAAACTACCTGCCTGCCACCACTCTCCCTCTTCCTTTACGTGTCAGACAACCTATTCCTAGACCTTCCCCTAAAATGTAATCTCCATCACCCACCCCCCCCCTCAAAAAAAACAAACACCCTACACACCCCTCATATAAAAACACATCATTTAGGACCATCGATACACACAAAGCACACGCACGCACACAAAACCACCATTAATACAAATCAAGTCTGTCAACATTTTAGTCAAGACTGACTTTATCACCACACCCCAATCCCCCCCCCCCCATGGGAAAAAAAAAAACAATTTGAGTAAACACATTCAATCAATGTACACATATAATGAAAGAAGACATCAATTCTATGAAATCTTCTGTGGAGTTTGCAAGGAAAAACAAAACAACCCCTCCCGTATTAAAAAAAAAAAAAGGAGAGTGATCTTGAAGCCTCGAAACTTGGCTATTGTCTTCACGATCAATCTGTCATATCATCCTCTTGACAAGGTTGGATCTTATTTTCTTCTTCTTCTTTTTTTGTGCCGTTGAATCATTATTTCTCAACGACTGAAATAAGGTCGCGAAAAGGGCGTTATAACTGGGCGACGCGGGAGGGAAGGACTGCTTACAGCGTTGTCATGACTACGCAGTTGAAGAAGCAGCAGCATAGGGTCTTATTCAAAAATGTAAAGTAACTGTGAATCATTATGAATAATGAACAAAATAACATGCTTTTATCATATCGAGGTGAAGTGACCCTATAAAAAGAGAGTAAGAGAGAGAAATAAAGAGAGACGGGGACAGAGAGGGAAAAGATGACAATGAATAACAAATTCATTGTCTGAATTTAATGACGCAGCAAGTTTGCCTTGGAACTTGAGTACTCAGTATTTACTTAACCTAAATCTCCTTCACTTTTGCTCTTTTTTCTCCTAGAGATGTAAACGCCCCATTAGTTGCTATACATTGCAAGTACATTCAGGCCTCTTTGATTTAGGTCTTGGTCTTGATTCATGTACAGTTTTCATGTGGATTCTGAACGAGCGCATATCATAACAAAAGACTTTGAATTTCCTTGGTGTGATCTCTCTGCCAAAGCACGCAGGAATATGCATTGCTTTGGCTGCAATGCATATGAGATCACATTACACGGTAAGTACAATTTTATACTATACACTTACACGATTATTCGTCATTATAAAAATGAAAAAACGATGAAGACAAACCAGAAAACATCATGTAAAACAAAACATTGCAATACAAAAAAATAACCACGACAGCTGTTCCTAAACTTAAATCCCAACTGAGAGCTCCAACAGTTACGATACCATGTCGCAGTTGTACACAATGCACTGGGTGACTCATCACGAACTCGACTCACGAATGTTTCAATTTAAAGGGAATTTAAAGGGAAGCTGTCCTGCTTTTGTGTAGGAATCTAAGTAAAGTAAAACGTGCGAAACTGGAAAATTTAATACAACAAAACAAAACAAAAAACTTCTTGAAATATTCATGCTATATCTTCCCGAAAAAAAGTTCGATATCACTGATTGTAATTACACAAATAATATTGCAATATATGATGTAAAAGGCAATAATGTCTTCACAACCACCCCATTTCCTGTTTCCCCTGCTATTCATTATTCGAACGGGAAGTGAAAACGAAATCTAACATCTAATCTACTATCTGTGATCAAAGCTATTAGTGATTCATGAAGATAAGTAAATTTTAAGTTGCACGACTTTCTTTTTATAGCGATTCTTGTCGTTGTTCACATCGCTAGGTTGTAATATTCGGACTTTTGTGTATAGGGCATACATCTTTTGCGCAAAAATATCAATGTGATGCGTTGACATCCCTTCGTCTAAATGTCACCCGCCATACACTGAGATTATGTTTTGCTTGTTTGATTGTATTTTTGTTTGTGTTTGCCTTTGTTTGTTTGTTATATAAATGGATTTTAATGACAGGTCCTATTTGTTAAATGTAACACAAACAGATGATCAGCTGTTGGTTGTGATCCGGATCATAATCCAGGATCATTTTGAATGATATTTGTGACCATGCGATGACCTTAGCGGAGGTTTATGGTCTCCAAAGTTAGTATAATTATGTGCTTCGCGAACGATTTTTCTGTACTATATGGGTGGTTTTTCTTACCGTCGTGATGACCTCTTCCCGATTCTGCGAGCTTTGAATGAACTTCTTCCAAATTGCAGTTCCGAGTGTAAACCGAATGTTTTCCAAAGAAATGACGTTAACTTTTTGGAGAACACCGCCCTCATCAGTCTTAAGTGCTTCTAAATGCATCAAGAAGAATTCTCATGATAAAGGAAGAGTTCATTATTACGTCCTTTATAGGGATGGAAATCTTAATAGCAAAAAGGAGCTGGGGCAAGGAAGGGGTCATAATGAAAGAATCGCGGTAGAGAGCAGCGTAGGATTCGCATTTATACCGCTTCAGAGGACAAGATGTTCCAAGGAGGTAACGTTCCACATAATGTTATCTTTAAAAAAAATGCTTGTCAGCTAGCGATCTGAAGTTTGATGCAGCTTCAGTTTCAGTGGTAAGTTTTGTTTAAAGGGGGAGCTCGTCTGTTTTTAAGTTGCTATTTTCATCTTCATCTTTACACAGCATAACGCGAGCATACGTCACGAGTTTAAAAACTGACTCATATTTCCATCTTCATCTTCACAGAAAATAACCTGATCAGATGTCATGAGTTTGAAAAACTGATGTTCTCTAGTTGTTGATGCAGAAGATCCACATGAACAGGAAACTTTGCGGGGATCAGAAATGTTTCTCGTTTTCTGTCGCGCATGCGCATGCGCACACACAAACATCATACACATTATTTTCTCCCTTTTGTTTACATCTCACTACCTACACGATTCTGATCCATAATCGAACAAGGTATCACCAATATTCTGTTGTCATCTAACGCGGTTACGTTTAACGCAGTCATACCGTGACCCTGGGTCATACTTCAAGGTACATGCTATGTGCTGACAAACTTCTAATCTGATTATCGAAGCGATGACATCATTGGTTGGCGCGTGACAGTGCGCCTCAGACTGCCAGCGAAGGTTTCTGCAAAAGCGATCACAACACTCTCCTACGCTCGTTTTCACGCTCGGGGACACACAAACACTGGTCCGACCGAAATGAGCCAAATTCAAGGCGAAGAATCTGATTAGGACGTCACTCCATTGGAGGGCAAATACGAGACGACAGACGGGAACACGCACTAATACAAGTTATTGCAAACCTTCAAGATCGCATGGGCTTAGTTGTCCGGCAAAAACCCGCAGACGTTGCGGTATCAAAACATTCAAAGCGGAATATCTTCATCAAGGAGTGCCTATAGGCCCCTATCTCTTTTCTCTATTCCACTACATTGTGACGTAAATACAATGTTATCTAATTTCACTTCTTATATCTCATCAGAATAGCTCAATCTTCATAATTTTACTGTTTTTCCTTCTATATTTTACCTTATTTCTGTCATCCTATTTATTTTTTCATTCCAATTTAAATCAGATCATTATGCCAGCCATCATCATGATAATCAATATCAAATGTGTGGGAAATCATTATCAATTTTCAATCTTCTTACACATAACTTCAAGATATTATTACAAGTCCAAGCTCCCCCCCCCCAAAAAAAAAGAAGAATAAATACATAAATAAAAATATATGGACCAGCTCCATTACCTACCAGCGGATTTGGCTTTAAATATGACATTTGCTATCGTAATCGTTTACACTGCATGTAGGCCTGTAAATATCAAATGTCATTCCCTGGCGCGGTGGGTAACGTTTGGGGTGAATGGAGGTGGACGCTTGGAAAGCAGGATTTCGAAAATGCATCATCAGCATCATAAAATTCATGACACATCACTGTAAAAACACAAGTTCACCCAAATTATGTGTTGGTTGAGTGCATGAATCAGGACCTCCCTGCATGAATGCTGCAATACTATATTAGAACACATGAGCGAAAGTTTGAGGAAAATGCGACAATTAGCAGATTTAGTTTTAGTGCCGCTATAGGGATCTGGGTGAGAAGATTACAACAGTTTGTCACAACTGCAGGACAACGATAATAAGAAAATGATGCACAAAATTCAAAATATTTCCATATTTCTAAAAAGAATAGCATTCGACTTTGACTTTTTAAACGGCTTTTCTTTGCCCATTGTTTTGTCTTATTTGGCTGACTCAGAACGTGCTTTCTCTCGCCTCATTGCCGAACAAACTAATAATTATTTCACAATCACTGCACAAGGTAATGATCCTATAGCCAGCACTGAAGCCCTTACTCATCACTCGCATCTAATGACGTCTTTATGACGTCATTGGGTATGACATTGGACTATCCCCATTAACATCTGTCAACGGTCGGCGGTGTAGGTACACCCAGTACTTCCTATACATTGTAGGTGGAAGTCCTGCCCTTCCACAATGTGTGAAGTGACTGCTTGGAAGAGAGAGAGAGAAAGAAAGAATTAAAAGTCTTCAAAGTTCACAAGAGGGGAAGAAATGTCTTGGTGGAAATTAGCACCAGATTGATAATCTTGCGTTGGACATCGTCCTACTTAAAGCCCGGTCGCACAGTGCTTTACGGCTTAATCACGGCCAAAACCCGTCAAAAAGTGATCTCCCGTGAAGCAGACGATGTTGTTCGCGTTGATGTCGAGTTTAAGACGAGTTTAAGAATTTATAGACATGACAGGACGCGGGGAAAAATCGGAACGGCGTCGGACGCGGCAAAAAGTTTTGAACTGCTCAAAATATTAGCCCGCGGACAACCACGGGCGGCACACGTAGTAAAGACGTGCAACACACGTGAAACACACGTGATAATCCGTGTTCCGGCAGTGATTAAAACTTGGGGAGACGCGGTAAGACGCGAAAGTTAAGCGGTCTGTCACGGGCAGAGCACGGTCATCGGACGCGTGTTACGCGTTGGTATCACGGGAAATAGCGTGTGTTTAGCGGCATATCACTGACAAATGGATTTCTCCGCGTACATACACGTGGCTGGACATGGTTAGCCGTGCTTAGGCAGTGCTTCAGCAGTGGAACAGCCGCCGACGGCCATACCCCGTACAAAGCACGGCCAAACAAAATTGACCAAAAATTACCACTTACGAACACGTCCACCAGATTTTCATAACTTTTTGTACGTGATTTAGACGTGGAGTGCTGTGTGACCGCGCCTTTAGGGGGAGGGATACTGTATACACATTGTACACAATATCCCTCCCCTTGTTGAAAGAAAAAGAAAAGTCAAGAAGTCTAGAGGGAGTGTGGAGTGTGAAATCAGGAAAGCCAAAGATCAAGACGTGAAATTGGGGAGGCCCTTTACACAACAATATCAAGGCAGAACATTATAAAGACAATATGCAGATAACAGAGTTCAATGTTCACTGTGCACTTGACGATGTCCAACTACTTTTTTTCCAAAGTTCAAGTCCATCTTGGTCAGTCCTTTGTTTTCTCCTATGATCCAAAATTAAGTTATTTACATGATTTTATACACTTACAGTTTTCGTGCTGTCAAATCTCACTCGCGTAATTGGAGTCGGGGGCAGTCCATATTATATTCATTCACTGAAGTTCCCTGTTTGTCATTGATGTTTTGCCGTCGCGTCACTGGTCGTGGTCAATGTGGGAAATCTTCCGCGTTGTTCATAGTCGCTCTCGTGTCACACTGCATGGTCGTCGGATCATTAATGTTTACAGCTTCGGAGATCGCGCTTGGGTCCCACATAATATCATGTCGAATCATTTTCCCCTCTTTGGAATCAAAATAGTCTGTCGCGGTTGTCCTGATGTGGCGTGCATGGTGGTCGTCACTCCGATGCGGTGCACGCTGTCTCTCACTGTCGTCATCTCAGTCCAATGTCGTGATTTCTCTTTGCAGTCTGGCCATGCTGCATGTGTTCGATGCTCGGGCCATGGATGAAATCCGAATCCACTCTTATTTCTCAGTTCAGTCGCATTTTTTTGTCGATCTGGCCATGCTGCACGTCTTCTCTTATCAGTGCTCGGGCCGTGGATGGCTGGTCCACTCAGCGATGTTCAATCGCAAGTTCTGTCGGCTTTTTATCCTGGTCAATGGTCTGGCCATGCTGCATGCTGCTGATATGCTCGGGCCGTGGACATGTCCACTCGGCGATGCGTGATGATCGCTTGATTCACAAAGTCTCTTGCATGTCAATCGCTGTTCATGTTCATGGTCACTGTTGTCCTCTGGAGCTAGGAGTTTGGCTCAGATTTATTGTGGTCACTTCCTCCATTATCAGTTTCTTGGCTCGCCATGCTCGTGTGCAGTCTTTTCGTTCACAGTCGATCAGCAGTCGATATCGGGTTCTGGTGCATGGGCCATGGTCAGTGTCTCTGTAGCTCGGAGTTTAATCTCATGTCCTAGTCGATCTCATTGTCGATCTCCCCCTTCCTCCATGTTGGAGGGGGCCGCTGTAGCTGTGCACTCAGCGTTCTACATCCTCGTCGCCATTTTTGTGTACGTAGGAACGGAGATGACTAGCTGGAGAGAGACATGAACACGACTTGCCTTGTGCAGGTCTGAGATACAATCTGTTTGTTGCAGCCAGTTTGGCCGATTATATAACACAATCCAATACAAGTATTTACAGTCATGGGATGAAGAGGGTGGGTGGCAGAGGAAGTGAGATGCAGGTGGTGATGTTTATGTGAGGTAATGAGGCATGGTGGTGGCTGGAGAAAGGAGTGTCGGATTGACCGTGAGAAAGACAGGAAAGAGTGACCAAAGCAGTGATGGTGGAATGATATGCATGAGCATGAGATGGTACAATTTCTTGTACTGTATACACATTTATGTACACAATAGCGGGAAGCGTTTTTTTTTTAAGACGGCACAGATTGGGGCATGGCGTGTGTTAAACCTATGGGAAAAACGTTGGGTTAGGGTTTTTGGTTATGGTTATGGTTAGGGTTAGGGTTAGGGTTGGGGTTAGGGTTAGGGTTAGGGTAAGGGTTAGGGTTTGATGGTTAGGGAGGTAGAAAATATAGAGCGACTAATTTTCCACATTGTCTTCCTTGAGCTGTATAATACTATAGTACTATGTAGTTTAAATCTCTGTTCGGGTTTGAATTCGCTCTGCCGTCCTCTCTCGCAACTACAAATATTACTAGTACCATATGTCTACTACTAATTTTATTACGTGCAAGGCTCTCTGTGTTTAAAAAAAAAATCCATGTCTATAGTAGCCAAATGACAGCTTATTTTTCCTTTTTGGGTTTTTTTAATAACTTTATCAGAACTGTAAAAAGCAGATGTTGTCTTAATATGCCCACGAAATGATCATCATTCATTCAGCTCCGAAGACACACCAGACGCGCAACGCAACATCTCGAGTACAAGACAGTGAATTGACGATTTTGTAGAATGTTTTACCTGCCGTGGGCCTCGGTGTAGTCCCGATTCGCGCGCCTTTTCCAATCTAATAATATCGCAGAGGAAACACAATTTGTTTGGAGGGCTTACTTCAACGCCTACGGTACCAACTCGTGCCATGTATCAAATACAAATTGGGAATATTCCACCATAAGGCAAGTAGAGGGTTTATATGATCTACAACATGTGTTACTCCACCATGGTCTTTGAACATTATGTATTACGCTATGGGATTTTTGATCGGTATACTCTTTCCGACATAATGTGCGGGTTTGATCATAAGACGTACGCCGGGACAATAAGGACTGCTAACGCGATAACAACGGGCAGTCGGCCATGTTTTTTTTCCATGTTTGTTTGTTTGGTTGTTTGGTTGGTTGTTTGTTTTTAGAGAGCGAGGTTAACTCTTGTAGAAAGTGCCCTCATCACGTCCCAACATCTCGGGTTTGTTATTAATCGTGAATTTATTCATTACGCAAAGAGAGGCGAGGACACGAATGGGCCTCCCTGATGTGCCGATTTTGACTCTGAACGTGTGAAAACAGGAAGGTACATCTAAATTCATAAACCAGTGAGGGCTTTCCTTTTTTTCCCCGGGTGACGAGATGGTACGATCGCATATCTGATCCTGAGAAGGTAAAAACAACAACAATACGCCTATGAACACACGCAAACAAACACGAGCTCAAGAACGAACAGGAACAGAAAAAAACAGCATGTCAATAAGTTCTCTAGTTTTGGTGAGCACAGCTTGAATGATCGCCTTGATTTCTCAAACATGACAGGTCCATGGTTAAACCTTTTGAGGTCAGTAGGTCACTGGCGTTAATTAGGTGACGTGAGAAGAAAAAAAAAAACACTGTGTAACACTCCGATATCCGAACTGGGAAACGTAGAATACATGTCAAGGTGCTACCATGGAGCTACTACTGGTTCAACCAACACGAGTGTCAAACTATACTGTAGGCCCATCACTGAGGACTTTCCGGTGAAACCCTGTGCTTGCGAGGGAAAAAAAAAAGTCTTGGTGTCGATATATCGTTCATTCACTCATTATAAAGGCTTACTTCACTTCAGAGAGAATTGATACACTTTCTAGTTGTGTTTCATGATAACCGTGACCTGCCTTGTACACTTGACCCCCTGATGTTACAGTGGTCAACATCATGACCTCCAGCCCATGTTTACGTCTGTGGACCTCAGACCGAAGGCCTCGCGAGTCATTCCCCACGGATCATAATGGACTCCTTAACCTGTGTCACCGTCGCGCTCTACCGTCCCAAATACAACTGTAATTCCTACACTTAAGAAGAAATCCACCCCAAAACATATAAACTCTAAAAGGAGAGGGGAAAATCCCTCCAGAACGTTCCAGAAATGGCAAAAATCGGATAAGAAACAAGGAAGTTATGACATTCTGAAATTTCAGAGTTTTTCGGGTAGCACTTCTTGACCAGTCGTTATGAATATTCAAGTCAGCAAGTTGATGATGTCATGCTCTCACAATTTCTTATTCATTTTATACACAGAAATGATCAAAAATATCGTATTTCAGCTGTATAATCATACAACTCAAGATAAAAAAGAACAAATGTTAACTCTGATATAGTTTAGTATGGGAACATGCCTTTACCTGCATTAGCTAAAGAAAACAATTTTTCTGAATTTCCGAACATACACGAATAATTGTGAGGGCATGACATCATCAACTGGCTCATCTGAATATTCATAATGACTGGTCAAGAAACGTTTTCAGAAAAAAAAAATGTGAAATTTCAAAATGTTATATCTTCCTTATTTCTTATCCAACTTTTGTCATTTTTGAAACTTTCTGAAGGGATTTTTTCCTCTCCTAATAGAGTTTTTTTTTCTGGGGGTGGATTTCCTCTTTAAGCACTTTCAGACACGTGCACATTTCACGTAATACTTGTCAGATCATGAACCAATAGACCTTCACACCAAGGAGGTATTAGACCAAGTAGGTACACGTGCTTGGCGAGCCTAGCACCTCTTTGGTCATACACGTGTACTGACACATACCCGGACGCGGTACATGTATACATTTGTACATACACATTGTCGCAAGGTGTAAAAACCCATATATTACACCAGGGCTCCCTATACCCACCCCCTGACTACACGAAAGGATACACTAAACACGCGCAAGCCCAAGGCAAAACACAACAGGTGCAAGATACGACGCTTCCGGTCAGTGTCGACAGCTGTCGACTTGCAAATCAATTGTTCACACGTCGTTCTAACTTCTGTGACAATAATTGTCCCCTTGAGAGACCATGGTAAGGAAACGGCAGTATTTCACGGACACAGCACTTTGAAAAGAAACATTTGTACAACCTCCGATTGGAAAATACTTGTTTGCCACACTATTGTAAACAGATTAAACTGAATCGTGCTCGGGCTTCGTGATCGTGTATTGAAGAAGGAAGGTGATGAAAAGATCGACAGAAAAAAGAATGTACGAAAGAAGACGAAAAGGACGAAGAGACAGAAAGGGGAGGAAATACGAAAAAGAACAGACTCAGAGGAAAAAGATCGAAGGAAGAGATAAGGGCTTTTTACAGTTGTAAAATTTTGCTTAGCCCCGGACCAACGGTGGGGCTAAGGGGGGGCCTTAGCCCCACCGTTGGTACGGGACTATCCTTAGCCCACTTTCTGTTTACACTCGTTTTTGCCAAAGTGGGCTAGCCCCACCGATAGTACGGTACTATCTGGCCCTGCAAAATAGCAGGGGTTAGCACCGCAATTGCGGTGCTAGCACCGCAATTGCGGTGCTAGCACCGCAATTGCGGTGCCAAGCAAGTGAGTGTAAACAGAACGAAAAAATAATCCTGGGCTAAGCGACGGAGACGAAGTCCGACCCTCACTGACCAATCAGAAACGAGGTAATCAAGTGCTGCCGGTGCGTGCGTGTACGTGTACAGTACACAGCGTAATTATGAATATTCATGTGGTTTGGAAAGTCCGGGGCTAAGAAATACGAGTGTAAAAAGGTCAGTTTTCTCCTTAGCCCCGGACAAGAGATAGTACGGGACTAATTGGCGAGTGTAAAAAGCTGAAAAAATTGGTACGGGACTAACGATAGTCCTGGGTCAGAGAAAGTCCGGGGTTAAGAAACACAAGTGTAAAAAGCCCTATAGAGAAAAAAAGAAAAAAAGGAAGACCACTGAGGAGGAGAAAAAGATAGGTGTTGAGAGCATGGACCCTACTGAGAGTGATGAAGAATACTTTACCCATCCGATGGCGTCTCGTTCGTCACGTAATGGCAAAATTATACCAATCACAATTGAATGGAAAGAAATCATTGCTCCTCGCTCCATGCAGGCAACTCGCCAACAAAAACAACGTATGCAACAGCCACTTGATCGCCACAAAGAGATTTGCAGAACACCGTCATCTCTTTGTTATTGTCGAATATATTGTCGAATAATATGTTGCCATGGTGACATTATTATTTTTTATGAAATTTATGGTTAACTTTTTGGTTACAATAGATACGTAGGCCCACCATGGTATTATCGTTTGTTTGATTATAGTATGTTCATAAAATGTCAGTGTATAGTGTGTTATTGTGTGATTGTATGTATGGGGTTCAGCGGAACACTGCACCTGTCCACGTATGTTATACTTAGTGTAAATGTCATTGTTTTGTTATCAGTTATGATTGTATGTGCAGGGCCCCCAGGAAGAACAGTACAATTGTACCTACCTGCTAATGAGGCTACCCTGTTGAAATAAGACTGACTAAGTAAATGAATGAATAAATAAATAAATAAATAAATGAATAAACAAATAAATAAGATAAACAAATAAATGAATAAACAAATAAAAAGCTATAATCCTAGTTATCATGATAAACGGTCGACAGTATAATTTATTTACGCTAGCTATATCTTCTGTGCGCCTGTCAAACAAGGTAACTGATATTTCATTGAAAACTTGCGGCAAAGAGTTGTAGAGAGCTGTTCCAAATTATACTCAGTCATGTCGACTTTAGAAAGAATAATGTCAAATCAAACGATGGAGGTGATCGGTAAAAGCTCAGATGTTTCATCAAAATCAGACCTACATTGATAAAGTTTTAATATTGTAAAGTGCTTTCATAAAGTAAGTGAATTCCAATATGAATTTCAAAAAAAGACATGTAATTTTCTCATCAAGTTAATGTTGTGTTGCAAACTTTCATGCGTCGAATGCTCTAGTTGTTTTGCTGAATTACAAAAGAGAGAACAAAAAAAAAATATATGTATGATATTTTTGCACACAAACTACTAGTGGGGGAGTTGTGAGTTTATTGATAATGATGACAACGTCACGTTGATTTGTTAATCTGTAATTTGTATGAGTGGTTTCAACTGATATCACTACTTGATAAAATGTACAACTGTAAATTCATAAATGTTTTTGATATTGATGAAGCCAACGTCTATACCATTCGATTCACCTGATTTTGGTCTATGTATCACAGGAAAACTTGAACATATTATGGTGGAATTATTCGTTATTGTGTCAGCCCTGTACCCATTTCAAAACAACTACCCCCACAACATTATTTTCTTCAATGGTGCATTTACATAAGTTCATCAGACTTAACCACCATTCATCTGTAGACATCTATAATACTCCACGTTTGAAGACGGTGTAATCTTTTCAAACTTTGCCAAGGAAACTTAGCCTACGTTTCGCTCACTTTTGACGTACTTTACATGTTGGACCTACCGTCACGGAAACCTCAAATACAAATAAGGAAGAAAATCGCAGAAATGTAGCGTGGTCCATATATTTCGTGGGCAGTGTAAAGTTCATTCATCACTAAGGTGACTTTTTTTTTTTACCTGGTTGCGTGGAGCTCTCTATAATAATACGAATTGACAAACACGTTGAAGGGAGCGTATTCAATGCACCAATGGCTGAAGTAGAACATATAAAGGAGAAAGAAAAATACACCTGATCCTTATTTTGTCTCCGTTTAATTGGGGTCAGCACAGACTGGCTAGCGGCCAGAACTAACACTCGTGTTGACCACGGAGGCCAGACGGGCAGAGCGCCGACATAAAAACCCCAACTGCGCCTTCCTTCCATTTATTTATGCTGGCCTCATTTGACCTGCCATGTTAGAAAAATATATATACGTATATATAAAGGCCTATAAATGGCTGCGTCACATCGATCATCCTTGCACGGTTCCATCGCACTTTCTCACGGTCAGGCCATAGCCAGGCGACTGCACCCATTCGGACTTTGGATGTTCTTTTGCTCATCTGTTAAGAATGGGCCCCTATCAAAAGCCAAATATAACTGCACCCGACGTAAACCAAGTCGAGCTCAAGCCAATCGGCTATAAAAAGTTTGGAATTCGCTCTTATACAATTGTAATTTAGTCCAATCTAATATCATATAGGCCTATAAGGTTTTTGTTAGTAATTTGAAAGTGAAAAAAATCAGAACTTCAAATCATTGAATACTGATAAAAGTTGGACACATTTACACAAACGTTTAAGATGTAAATTGTGAAAGTTTAAAGTGTATTCTAAAGCCAAATCGGCAACTCTGTATGATACTGCTCTTGAGCAGCTCATTGATTCTGATTTTCCTTTTTCTCAAATACATTTTTTTTTTTTTACAGACAGCTTTTGTCCCCCGAGGAGACACTTAAAAACGTATTTCTCTGATTATATTGCAGGTACAAGTTTGAGGAATGTTTTCCTCATAACAATCTTGATAATTCGTGATATATATATATATATATATATATATATATATATATGTTATAGAGCCTATATCAACTGAATTGGACAACAGCTCCACGGCATGATCACACAGGGTTAACAATTGTAAAAAAATGTACAATTCATAACGTAATGTGTCCGATTTTCCCCTAATTTTCACTGATCTATACTTCTCTGATTTTTCTGTTTTCATGCAAAACAAAGTTAGGAAGGATTTCTCTTTTGATCTCTCTTTTGCTTTCTCGATTTCCATAAGAGAACACTCCACGTGTGGAGACTATTTCTTTTTTTATGACAAACTAGAAGACTGGATAACAGTCTATGAACCACTTAAAAATACGCTTTTTCTAAGCTTTCCCCCCGCTCCACCCGTTGGGAACATTACCTATTTGCCTGGCCGGTGTGTAAACCGCATCATTTTAGTTGGTGTATATTATTCTACATCAAATACCCAATGTATAAATGACGTAAAATAAACATTCCAGGCAGCTTACGTCTCTCTCCCTCTCTAAAACTCAAGAAAAAAAGCTGGGAATTGATCGAATGAGCTGTGTGAAGTTGTCTTGTCAATAGTAGCGAACATTATATTCGCCGGAGGCTGACATATGATTTGTGTGGAGTGCCTTGGCCCTCCCCCATCCCTCCCTCCCCCCCCCCCCCCGCAAAAAAAAGAAAAGAAATGGAGACGTTTTACTGTTCTGTTTTCTTCTCCGCGGTCGATAACCTTACTAAAAACAATTTCCTCAGATAGTCATGATCGAGCCAATGGTGACACAAATCAATGGATCACAAAATTATCAAATCGTCAAATTACAAACCAAAATCATAGGCAGAAGTATTCTAAATCTGCATGGTTTTGTAAGATTTTCTGTACCCAAGACTTGGGAGAGTTGTTAAACTATATGGCATAATCGCTTTTCATGACTGGCATATTTCGATGAATACTACTGTTAGGCAAAAAAAAAAAAAAAAATCAAAATCAAAACAAAAAGACATCAAACTTCCAAATTCCAGAACGTCGTTACTTTTGTCCGAATTGAAGTAAATTTGCCATGCTCCTCAATATGTTTAAGTCTCCGCATCAAAGTCAACTTTTACACGGAGTGGCTTTTTTGTCAGATATAATCGAATATTAGATTAACAAAAAGAAATTAAACTTATAAAGTCCATTCAAAAATTCTACAACTTCCGTACTTTATGTCATATTATAAGGAAATGTGTACGTTTCATTTTGTTTGACTATTCTCTTCATCTCTTGTAAAAAGGCTCGGATGCATTATGAAAGTATGTTCTCTAGCTAGGAGAGAAACATTCGTATAGGAAGTGGAATTAGAAACCATCTCCCGGATATAACTGTCAAGCACAGACACGATTCGTGGTGTCATGGTCATCGCCGGATGGCAAGCATATTTTGTAGTCCCTTTTTTTCGTTTTTTTTTTTTTTTTTTTGGTCGCGATGCACATGGGTCAACATGTGCTCGGTCGACAGGTATGTGACCAGATAATTTGTGAGGGTCAACTCCAGGGTGTGTGGGTCAATTCCAAGATTGTGTGATTTGCGCGCTCGTCGTGCCAGCACTTGTAATGGTTATAGAAGAGTGTCGTTGCTGATTCGTCAACATTATCCTTCGAGCGATTAAACTCGGACATTTTATACAAAATGGAGAGGGTTCCCTGGAGTTCTGTTGAGTTTTATTCCTGAATAGGAAAAAGTACAATGCGTTTGCGAAGAGTGTGGTTGTACTCTTGTGATCGGTTAACTGACGAGGAATGTAAAAAGAAAAAAAACATCTTTGATACACTAGACATGTTCAATGAGGTACAGAGATTATCCCGAACGAAATAACAACAAACTAAAGTTGAGGCATATGTAAACACATGCATTCATGCTACCTCACTGCTTGGAACAAAGATGACAGAATCTATACACCCTAAATCCAGGAGGGAAACTGAGAAACGATTAAAAATATATACATCGACCTCTTTTAAAAAATTAATTCGAAAAGTTGGAATGCCAACTGGGATTGCTGAGTCTCATCTCACAACACAAAAAGTCCAGTAAATATCTTGCTTGACTTCATCGTGCATAAAAATAGTGCTGGGCAGAATATTTGTACATGTCAGATGATAATGAGCAAAATTTACGCTCGTAATGTGTAGCAATGACGTATCGTAAGATTATTCACTCCATGTGCAGTGCTCGGCTAATTGGTGACAAAAGCAATGACAGTAATAAGAGTACTGACCTTACAAAAATGGAAATGCATTATCCACGGTGGGAACACTGTAATATGTGTAATTTTTACATTCAAATGATACGAAGTATATGAACAGTAAGTTATATAGGCTATTAGCTAAGTAGTGTATCAATTTTAGATCAGGGAATTCAGACACCGATAATCAGGATGTATATCCTTGTCCTTGATGGACAAAGTTTGGTCTGATGGACAAAGTTTGGTCTCTTCGTTTTTACCGCCGTTTTCAAACGATGACTCCAATTGAATACTTCTGTTCCTACACCTCTTTTAGTGCTTTTATTTGATTTCCATTCAAATCTTCACACACAAATCATGCGTGCATAACATTATATGTAAGTATATTGGGCATATTCTATATAAGTTATTAGTTATGTATATTATATACACACAATGAATATACACATACGAACTCTCCCGCCATATATATTCACGTACATATATACATACAAACACACACGCACACACACAACACATACACGCACTACACATTGCACACCAAACGTTGGTGCCAGACTGTAGTAAGAACAGAAAGCTGTACCACCCTTCTTAGAATGAGAACAAACTAATGTGACAAGAAGAAGTGTGGGCATGTAAACATCCTTCTTTCCGCCTTTTCTATAAAACCATCCTTGATACATTCGGATTAAAGTGTCACATTCTTACTACTTAAATCTCGTCTCCTGTTGCTGATACTCATTCGGCCCATACAACAAATGTAAGTAATGATTCCCTTGCGATTCCCTGTTTTGTTTTGTTTTGTTTTGTATTGTATTGTTTTGTATTGTTTTTTTACATGAAGCAGTCGAAAGAAAACTATACGAAACGCGCTTCAGGGCACCTCATCGAAAGGTCACGCGGAACCCAGAGATATTATCATAGGCAGGAGAGTGTTAATATCTGGGCCCCGTCTTATAAAGACTTGTGATTGATTCAAATCTATCACAACTTTACGATTGAATGCAAATCCATCTTATAAAAAGTTATGATTGAAATTAAGACGGAGAACTGCAATCAATCAATCACAGGTTGCGATTGATTGCAGCTTTCAAGAGATTTGCGATTGATTTCTATCACAATTTTTACAAAGACAGGGCCCTGGGTACATCTCCAATTTTGTCGACTGAATTGAAACATTCAAATACAGAGACAACAAGCAATGTCTTCTGTCACTGATAGATGACGAATCACCCGATTTCCTTTTCTTATAGTATAATACCTTATGCATAATCTAATCCTGGGGTTATCGACTTTGGCAACATTTTTAAAATAGAGGCCTACTACATGTGATTGCTAAATTGAAAATTATCTAAATGACTGCACAGACTATACCAAGCAAAAAGGAGGTAAGTAAGCCTACGTTGTTGATTTTTTAAGTGGAAATAGATAAACTATTGAATTGAATTGAATTGAATTGAATTGAATTGAATTGAATTGAATTGAATTGAAACACGTGGTCCCCAGCCCTGGATCCAAGCTTACCTGGGTAGAATTCCGGTGGTACCGGCGAAGTCCCGGTAGGCCTGCTGGAGCTGGGCGAGGGGAAGGTGGTCGGGTGTCTGGATGAAGAGGAGGAAGAACACGGCGACGGTGAGGGAGATGAGGAGGACAATGCGACGTCCAGTTCGAACCAGCATGTTGACCTGATTATCGACGGTTACACCGCAAGGAGGAGACCCGACGAAAACGGAGGGCGACGCCGTGGTGGCTGAGTAGCGTGGATCTCTCCTCTGCGCTACGTCAGGTGTGTTTCCAACATGGGTTGTTCCCTTCGCGTGACAAATCAAAAAGACGGCTGGCAATTATCCACTCCACGTTATCCTTATCTCAAATCGCTATATTCCACATTGTTTTATAATCTACAAAGCCTCTAGCGGTGAACTGGGTGCAATGATGAAATACAGAAGTCTACAATAAATCCTCGACTCTTGTCACCATTGCTCGCAGACTGCCCTCGGACCTTCTCTTCAATCGCTGTGTTGCCGGGGAGTCGCATGTGATCGGTATGATATTCGTCCGAAATGTCACGCACGCACAATCTGATGGGTGAAAAAAAAATGAGAAGGCACACTTCACTTTTTCTAGAGAGAGCGGCGGTGATCATGGAGACATAAGCACTCCCGTGCTGCTCCAGTCCCGCTGCGCAGCCGCACTGATTGAACTCTTCGTCTCTCGTGGCCGAAGATTTGACGAACTGTACTCGAATGTGATGTCTTGCGTTCGACTGACTAACCAAAAGGAGTCGACATACACATAAATTCGCTTAGGTTTAATTCTCACTTTGAGTTGTACCTCGATCACGTGAGCACGTGCATCATGACGACAGGCAGAGATGGAGAGGGGTGGAGGGCTAGATAAAGAGAAACACTGGAAGAAGCAGCGGAGGGTGAGTGGGGTGGTGGTCTTTTCTCTGTACCGTCTAGCGTGACTACGTGACTGACCTCTCCATTTGCCGAGACTGCTCATTGAGTGGTGCCTGTCAGCTATGAAGGAATAGTCTCCATCAACGGACCCTTGTATGTTTTGCTACTTTTTTTCCATACATTGCAATTGGCTCTTGCAAGAGTAATTTTGCCACTTTACATCATATTTAGTTGCTTGGTAAATTCTTTGAAAATCTCTGCACAACTGTTTAATCATTGCCACACGATATGGATAATTGATTCCCCTTTGCTCAGATATCACATTAGACGAAAATGATCAAACCCATCGGTATTTCTGAAAAGATGTCCTTTGGCATGAAAGTATCAGATGATCTATGTAATTTCATAAATTATCAAATGGTGTGTTACAGAGACATACCTCGTTAATTTAGATTTTTACATAATGGTGTGACAAACTATTTAAAGATCTGGACGCGTACGGTGACTTAGGTTTGTAAAAACAGTTGATATTCTGCTCTAGGAGCCAACAAGGCATGCGTTTCGAAGTGTATAGAAAACGTATTCATCTTACATACGGCAAACAAGTGTACTTCTTTTATTGGATATACATGTACTGTTTTCCGAAAGTTATCTCAAATAGCCAGGGGAAAACGGGAAAAAATATTATCCGAGACTAAAACTGTAGGCCTACCGCGCAGAACAGAGATTACGGACGTGACTGAAGTTCTTTGATCTTTCAATCTTTGCGCAGGTGCAGCTTATGTACGGGAAGGGCGTACGAATTGCAAGATGAGTTTTGAGATGTCTGCATTTAATTACCGAATAAATCAGAGTCTAAGGCTATCCTTTAAACACCTCAGAACCATAATTCATAACATACCTTAACATACCACAAAATAAAACAAAAACATCACCTTTACCAATCTCGGACGTATAATGTGCAATTAGTCTGCAGCCGATAAATCATTGCTATTTCTTCCATCTTATTATCTTTCTAACTTTTCTCTCTTTTTTCAGTGAGGATTCACAACCTTGGCATCGAGGCGTGCATCAGTAAAGCCGCGTATTTACATTCAAGCAGGAGAGCAAAATAAACTTTCGTACAGTCGACTGGTGCTGCAATTCGCACTGATCTGGGTGAGAGAAAAAAAAAATGATCGTGACTGCTGAGCCAAGACGATTCTTTGTTTGATTGTTCGTCAGCGTGAGGGATGTTCAGGAGGAACATGGATTTCACCAGGCGTCGCGGCGCGACACCCAATTTATAGTCTGAGAAGTAGAACAGGATCAGAAATGTTCGGGGATGTTCCGACCCTAAATTGTTCGTTTTTTTTTCTTTTAGTCTAATATTTCTTTCTCTTTCCATTTGATTTTCCACCCCCCCCCCCCCCCTCTGCGTGTTATCTGCTCACGTACAATCATCGTCAAGCGCAATTAGATTCACACCTACTGAACGACATTTAATCCACCCCTATTCTTAGACCCTGTTTAATCTCACTCGTGACTCAAAGTATGGCTTTTCGATACATAACTGCTCTGGAGCAAAAAAAAAAAAAGTTTGATAGGGCTTTATGATATAATTCCTTAAACGTCAAGATAGATCAAAAGCAATGATGTTGCACTATAATATGTCTAACAATACCTACAAACTGTTAAGATCAAATAATTATTAAAGGACCTATCAGATAAAATTTATTTTATTTTGCATCGTCATTTTAATCGCGTAATTAGTAGCTGAAAGTTTATAGGTTCACGACTTTCCTCTCTCAATATCCCATCCTCTTCTCGAAAGAAATAAAAGGAAATTTAGATATAATAAGCCTATATGAAGGCCTTGTTTGCAAAAACCGATAAGTCCATTTTTGAAGATTTTGAAGTACGATCTCTGTCATAAAGTACAAAATAATATCTTTTAAATGATACATTGGTCATTACATAATTATATAGGTATATTTTTTGAAGTTATGGTCGAAAGAAGCAAAAATGTTCTTATTATTCTCTATATTTTTCTTGACATTTAATCGCAAATATCTCCATTTGGCAAATATGGACTTATCGGTTTTTGCAAACAAACTCTTCATATAATCAGCCGAAGCACCTTATACACTTCCCTGTTATCTCTATCATCTTCCCCATCATCATCTCCAGCACTCTACATAGATTCCCCTTCCCACTCGTTCATCCACCTCGCCTCCTCTCCCCCCCCCCTTCAGCTTGTTTGCAATATGTTGCGTAGCTGATTGAAATGCACTTTCCACACACATAAATCTTGAATTTCTCTGCAATGTGTCTCATCATGACTTGCCAAGTACTTCTTCTTTTTTTTATTATACAGGATTGTGTGGTTACCCCTTGAAACGCCAAAAGATTCATTCCCGGACGTGAGATCGGGGGATAAAATGAGAAGGAGTCAACACGTTCCCCTATGCTTTGATCCCCAGATTGGGACCGACAGGGTGTTGTTGGGTGCAGACCAAAGATGGTGCCGACTACGTAGGGCCTACAAACGAGCTGGAATTCAGTCGACGGAGAGTTCAACACGAAAAATACGCAGTGTAAGACAGTGACATGTCTCACAGAAGTTGAAATAGACATTGCTTATCTTTGGCAGTTTGCCAGTGAGCGTTCTCATTAATATTTACTCAACAGCCATCAAACGAATTTGACATGAAGAACGCATCAACGCCTTCATACATCTCATCGCTCATGCTTCACCAAAGACTCTTCTCACTTCAGTCTGTTTTCAACGGTTCCATGACATTGGCTTCTGCGACAATTGCCCCATGAAATATCTGCACGCGAAGCCAAACATAATTTCTACCTACAAGTATAACCATAGCTCTAATCCTAACCATCACCTATCACAACCCAAACCCTAACCCTAAGTGCTTGGAGAAAATAAGACTGGAGTAATACTGTAGCAAGAGCAAACAAATGTCGTGTCACCGTTTTCGACATGCCGACACACGAACCAGGTTTAATCAAGAAGAACTGATGAAACTGTGACCACTATATTCTACAATGCGTCTTTCTGGATGTGCGGTTTCTTGTCAGAAGGTTTGCGAACATATTGTTTTCGCTTGAAATAATCAATAGCTGACTCTCATTTCTGGAGTTAATCTAGTGCACGTGATGTAATTTTTCTTCTTCTTCTTCTTCTTCTTCTTCTTCTTCTTCTCCTTCTTCTTCTTCTTCTTCTCCTCCTCCTCCTTCTCGCAGAAAAATCGGGAGACAAGTATCCAGTGATCTGGTATCATAGCATTTTCGTCCATCACCAAACTGGAATTGGTCCCCAAAATCAGATTAAGAAGTAATGATCTAAAACATTTCTTGAAAGTATGACTTAAATCTTCGTTCGTGCCTTTTGTTTCCCAGTTACATGAATCACTGTTTTCATATTTCAAATGTGAATATAACTCGAATTCAAGAACTGACGTCTGGAGTTAGTAGCTATTACCTGCTTTGTGCAAAAAGTATGGAAATTGCTCAAACATTTATCTTCCTTCACAAGCGAATTTCTGATATCGAAATCATGCCTTTGTCAAACGAGAAGTGTACTGAAAGAAGACTATTGGCAGTTTCACTGGAAGTTAAAAAACACACACAACAACAACAACAACAACAACAAAAACAAAACGAAATCCCTCCTCGCTCGAAATCAGGCTGAAATTTGGCAAGAAGGTCAATGTCAACGAAGTTATGATCCCAGCAGAAATTCTCAGGGGAGGAACACATACAAATATGCGCAGACTTTGCCTCGTGGATTCATGGTCACGTGCTTGTATTTATCACGTGCTCGTTGTCAGAGCGACAGACGTGCTTGCCGTCTGCTGGAAATACGTTTGTACTGCAGCAGCCAGAATTTGAAATTAAATGTTCATGGCTACAAAAAAGAGCTAGTTTCGCAAGGTGACATAAGTGAGCAACATTTCATTTCATTTCATTTCATTTTATTTCATTCTCCTTTTTCCAACAAAACACAACACAGTATGAATTAGGTTATTATCACAATCGTATACACACAACTTACAAATGATATCAAATGATACAATAATAAAGTAACATTTTATGTATACGCAAAATAATATAAGTCTTTGTTTCAGTTGAAAAAAAGGAGAACTGAGAGGTCCACTAAAAAGCAAGCTTGTAGATTGTGAACCACTCAAGAAACTCTAACTAAATACTTATTTGTATATGCTGGACACAAGTATGATTTACACAAGACGGAAACAAACGGGAGACACACAATAACATGACACGACTAGACAGAAAGGTGGAAAATGAAATGAAGGAAGGAAGAAAGAAGGAGAATGCCTACACGCTGATCAAAGAAACGAAAGAGAGAATTGAAGAGGGAATTGAAGAAATTCTTTAAACAGCCGGTGGTTGCATACAGCTGTGTAGAAATTATAATGGCTATTTCATAAATTAATGAATTCAGAAATCAATTGATTGATGGTTGGATGATAAACTCTGTGGTTGTTGGAACTTGATTAACAAAAACGAACATCAGAGAGGGTTTAACAGAAAGGATTTCAACTTACGCTTAAAGGAATACAAAGAAGGAGAATTTTTTATTTCGCTACTTAATGAATTCCAGAATCTAGGGCCTGTGTATATAAATGTATTCTGAGCCAATAATGTTCTCAGAAGAGGTAGATGAAACTCAGAAGATTGTCTGGTGGGATAATTATGGAAAAATTGATTCCTTGCAAACATTGAATTGAATATACAGGGAAGTGCATTTGTGTTGAAATTAAACATAAACTGTCCAAGCTGAAAAAAATACAAATCTTTAATTTTTAAAATCTTATATTTAGTGAATAATGGATCTGTATGGGAACGTGGCGGGACGCCACAAATAACACGAAGTGCCTTTTTTTGTAATACCAGTAATCTATCTAGTAAAGTTTGATGAGCGTTACCCCATGCTAAAAGACCGTAGTTAAGATAAGGTAAAATTAAAGAGAAATATAACGTCAGCAAAGAAGACAATGGAATATGAAACTTAAGTCTATTAATGATTCCAATATTACGTGATATTATTGTACTTATGTTAATAATATGCGGCCTCCATGAAAATTTATCGTCTACTGTAATCCCCAGGAATTTTATATGAGATACGCGTTCTATTTGAATGTCATCAAAAATAATCTCTTTACGTAAAACTTCTGTAGAGTTACTAAATAACATATACTTAGTTTTCAAAAGATTAAGAGATAATTTGTTAGCTCTTATCCATTGGGTCACTTTTTTTAATTCGGAATTAACAATGTGCACGAGTTCATCTGGATTTTGATGTGAAAAGAAAACATTTGAATCATCAGCAAAAAGTATAAATGACAACACGTCGGATGATCTGCAAAAATCATTGATATAAATGATAAAAAGTAAAGGACCTAATAAGCTACCTTGTGGGACGCCACACTTAATGAATTCGAGACTTGAAACGTTCTCGTTCAGAGATACGTATTGTTTGCGGTTTTGCAGGTAGCTCCTGAACCACTCCAAGGCCTTCCCCCTTATCCCATAATGAGACAACTTGTAAAATAAGATTTCATGATTTATTGTGTCAAAGGCCTTGAAGAAGTCCAGGAATATACCAATAAGATGGGAATGATTATCAATAGTATGCGCTGCGTGGTCGATAAACTTCAAAAGGGCATGAATGGTACTGTGTTTTTGTCGAAACCCAAATTGAGAATTTGTAAAAACGTTATGAAAAGTTAAAAAATTAATTGTTCTTTTAAATATCAATTTTTCCAAAACTTTAGATAAAGATGAAAGCAAAGAAATGGGCCTGTAATTACTCATATCAGAACTATCGCCTTTTTTGAATAAAGGGAAAACCTTAGCTATTTTCATAAAATCAGGAAAAACACCACATGATATAGATCTATTAAAAATATGTGAAAGTGGGTCAGCGATTGAAAATATAATTCCCTTTAAAATAAAATTACTTATGTCATCGTAACCAGCACTTCACTTGTCATTCATTCCAGTAACAATATCAATAACTTCATATTTCGTAGTTGGAACAAAAAAGATAGAACTTGGGTTTGGTTGACCTAAAAATGTTGAAAAATGCGTATTTGACTGTGGTACCCTTCTAGCCAAATTCTCCCCAATCATTGAAAAATAAGAGTTAAAAATATTAGCTATGTCACTTGGATCTTCATATATTTTGTTGCCATATCTTATTGTTGTAATATTTGATTTCTTTTTTGATATATTCATGGCCTGGTTCAAAACCTTCCATGTATTCTTCATATCATGTTTATATTTTTCTAACATATAATATTTCCTCTTTTCTAACCGTATAATCTTAGTTAAAGTATTTCTATAGGAAGTATATTTTTTTTTTTGACTTCTCAGTTTTTTCCATTTTGAATTTATAATATAGCCTATTTTTCCTATTGATTGAACGAAGAAGAGATTTTGATATCCACGGAAATCTGGGGGATGTTTTATAATTAACTAACTTATCTTTTGATTTAGGTATATACTCATCTAAATAATTACTAATTATCCCTGAAAAATTGTTAAATGATATATTAACGTCATCACATTGTAAGGAATTCTGCCAAAGTCGTTAGGACATCAGACGTTAAAAGGAATACATCCGCTCTCTATTCTGATCGCATGGCACAAAAAAAAAATAACTAACAACAAATGTTGTGTCGAAGACTCTTGTATCAGCAATGATAAGTAGGGATCGGGTATAGCCTCTATTAAAGTCTTTACTCACATTCCAATTAAAGCAATATGGTACTTTAAAGGACAATTTCACCTTCATAGACATGTGGGTTGAGTGAATGCAGCAATATTAGTAGAACACATCAGTGAGAGTTTGAGCAAAATCGGACAATCCGTTAAAAAGTTATGAATTTTTGAAGTTTCTGCTCAGTCACGGCTGGATGAAAAGACTACTATAGCTTGTGATGTCACATGAGTACAACAATATAAAGGAAGAATAAAGAAAATTCAACATATTTCCATTTTCTCCCATAACAAAAGAACACTCGACTTCTCTCTTTCAGAAGGCAGGGGGAATAATATTGCCCTTAAGCTGCGTTCACATAGAAGTATTCGCTATTCGCTAGTCGCTATTCGCTAGTCGCTATTCGCTATTCGGGCACCGAGTACACCATCACCCGCACCGTCAACTCACCATCCCATGCAGTGAGGATTTCTGCCTCCTACATCCCAGCAAATCTTATTAACACTTTCTAAACTGCGTCAGAATGTCAGTCTACATGCTTATTTTTGCTAAAGGGCAAATCCAGACCAAAATTGTCATTACTTCATAAACGAGAGACGGTATATACGCTGCAAGAAAATCGAACAAGCTCGATTCCCACTTTGCTATACTATTCGCAGCTATTCGGTACTTTCGAATAGTGCCCTCTTATGTGAACCGGTGTGAGGAAATCCTATCGTTCGATTCAAGCTATTCGCGTGCCCTCGAAAACGAGCCCCGAATACCCGAATAGTATACTTCTATGTGAACGCAGCCTTAACATACGTCAGTAGCAGTCGAAGAACTGTGCATTTTATTCAAAAAGTAAAGTTTTGTGAAATTCTCTTTTTATTTTCCCTATATAGTTGTACGCATGTGACATCATACACTGTAGTAGTCTTCTCTTCCAGCAGCGATTGCGCAGATACTTAAAATATTCGTAACTTTTGAACGGATTGTCCACTTTTCCTCAAACTTTCACTGATGTGTTCTACCAATATTGCTGCATTCTCTCAATCCTTATGTATATGAAGGTGGACTTGTCCTTTAAGCTATTTTACGACCTGTACCTACAGCAAATCGACCAAAGTGTAGTACGTCCTTTTGTGTGTGATGTGTTTTATTTTGTTCTTTATCGTTCTTGTAATGTCAGTATGTGCAAATCTATGAGCGACTTAGGATCAGAGGACATGGCCGCCTTATTTGGTTTGTATAATGTGAGATTGCGGCAAATGGTTTTGTTTCATGGAAGTATAAATGTGAAACGTTAAAATTCCACCACTTGCAACATTTTTATCCGACTTTAAGAAAGTTTCTGCAGTTCTACTACTTTGATTGGTCCAATCTCTTAAAATTATACAATAGTCAACTTTTAAAAAAAAGAAGTCGCATTTGGCTTGAAATGTATGCTTTGTAATCAGTCCTATCAGAGCCTTGGAGGTTGGAAGCCGAGGTGTACACAACAGTGAAATAAAAAAGGTCAGTTATTCTTTCAAATTGCATTTCCGCTGCGAAATGAAGTACACATCTTGTTTTGCAAGTAGGTCAGCTGGTATTGAGCCATCAGATGAGCAGTGGAGGTCTGTCTGTTTCGATGTAAGAAAAAGACTGACACAAAGAGACCAGTGTCTCTCTCAATATGACAAGTATATGCCAGGACTCGGAAAGAGGACTTTACCAAGGCACATGCACTCTGAAAAGGAGAGAAAGTTCAAGTTCTTGTCTGTCATCTCCAGCCTATCTAACCCCCTCTTGTCGAGTCTGCACTGTCATCCATCCACAAGTGGTTGGGAACCATGTTTGTAATTATGTTACCTGGCCCTCTCGCCGATCCAGTTATCGTATGTAGACGACCAATGCCGAAAGTCATCCGTCTGGAGGTTCAGGGTCAATTATTTGATGGGGGGGGGGGATGAGTCATGCGATGCGAAGATGAAAGCGAGCTCTCTTCATGATCTTTTTCCCCCTCGCTGTCTCTCTCATTTCTCTTCCTCTTCTATACTTTCAAGACCATTTCGACCGTGACGTTATGCCCTCCCCGAGTTCACGACGACTTACGATCTCCTTCTTCTCCTTTTTTTTTAAGAGATACCCCTCTGTCACTGTGCGACTCTCCATCTCATTACCGCCCCTCCTCCCCGCCCCCTTCTCTTTCCATTTTCCTTATTGTCTTTTTCTGCCCCTTTAAATTCTTTACAAAGATACTCCACTATTTTCATGCCCTGGTATACTTAATATGACCGCTATCCTCCTTTTTCAGGAGAGTTGACTTCGTGCTATGCACAACATATCTATAAATATAATAGAAGCGAAACTGCGCGTTATCATTTATGTTTCCCGCCGTGTTTTGTTGTCATACGCTCCTATTTCTGGTAGCACACCCGGTGAGTCCGAGAAACCTTAACAAAGTGCAATGATTCACCGCAGCTATCGCTTATTACACCCAGGAAGGAGAGGTTTTCACAACATTTCTGTCATTATTTTGAGCAGAAATGTTTTGTCGGGAATTCTTTATTCCTCGCTGTCGAAAACTTCCAAAGTCACTGAGTAAACATTTCCCTAAGACTAGTTTCTCACACTATGATAAAAAGATTTGGATAGCCAATAAGTTCGCTCTCTTGCATCGGTGAATTTTTTTTCCCCTGTCTACTCGCTATGAAATTCAATCAATTCATCCATAAAGATCCTTAACACCTCCTGTACAGCATCTCATCATTGAAACATCTACAATGGACACTGAGGAACAAAATGTCACTCAATATTCCCCCGACAATCTGGAAATTATTTGCTCTCCATCATCCCCTGCTATGATATAGCGTGTATAATGTACACATTATGAATTCCCACAAAGTGTTGAGACATGCGATGCGACACCTCATTACTTATTATCAAAATGACACAATATGATATGCGACTTGATCAATTTCATGAAAGTTAGCAGCGTAACAAAGATCTTGATAGTGAATATAAATATTAATACAAGTAAACAGAACGACACAAATTACACTGGAATAGGACACAAAATGATAAGTAAATGGAATTGTAAGATTTCATGTTCTTAAGATACTAAAATGTCCGTCTTGAATATGTTTGTTATGCAAACTAGATGTAGTGATTCACTGCATCACAATACAATACTATTTTGGGTAGTACATAATTCATAATGTTTAAAAAATGTTGGGATGATTTAGCAGTGCACTGTACTATTAAAGGTATCATAACGCTGCAAGCATTTGATGTGAGTGATAAGCTACGTTCTCCATTTTTTCTTTATTCAAAAGTTAAGTTCACTTTGTTACAAGAGTGAAGTCCAGTAATCTGAAATGAAATGAAATGAAATGAAATGAAATGAAATGAAATGAAATGAAATGAAATGAAATGAAATGAAATGAAATGAAATGAAATGAAATGAAATGAATGGAATGAAATGAAATGCATGAAATGAAATGAATGAAATGAAATGAAATCTATGAAGCGAAGATTTTCATGCAGGTCGGCGCATAGGAGATTTTGTCAGGTCATTTTGTCACCTCATTTGCTGTGCATTCCTGTGTTATTTTTACAAAAAGAGCTGTTGTGTGAGAACTTTCATCATTTGAATGCCTACCTTTCTTTCGTTTCGCTCTCATAACACAGCCTTAGAGACTTCGTGGGAGTTTCATCGCAGAGTAAAAACAAAATGAACTGCATGGCACCGTGGAGACGTGCATGCATACCAAAGGGAAGATAGCGATTTCCGCTTGGAATTCGGCGGTTGCCGCCATTCTGTTGCAGCAAGTATTTTGTGTCTTAACATGCTTAAGAAAGACATCAACGACATCATACTTTGTGTTGATGTATCTATGTGCATGTGCGTATGAGTGCATATTTGAAAACAGACAGGGGGAGGGGAGGGGTCACTATACATTAGGTTTCTCTCTCGCTCCCTATCCGAGTCCGAGGAGAGGGTGGCCAGCCAGATTCTAACTTCGTCCACGATTGCTGTTCAAATCTGACGAAATAAAAAGGCCCGGGCTGTTCAGCAACACTCCACGGTCACCATGGGACAGGACTTGTGTGTCTTGTCAACCCTGCCAAATCACACTCAGGGGGGATTTAAAGTTAATGTCACTGCCTTTTACAGAGTAAAGTCAAACAATTAGATCGGTAGAATTTTCATTTCATTCGGACATAAATGAATACAAGATCAACTTTCTTCCTGTTCATGTTTACATTCAGAAATTGAACTTGCAGACTATAAATTTCATGAAGAAGATCGAAGGTGTGATGTCAAAGTGTCATGCAGTGGGCGTCCTCTGAAAAGTCGTTTCGCGCACCTCGCATAATCATATACAGGAATTATGTTAAGGAGAACGTTTGTATTAATGTGCATAAAACTGTCAATACTGGGATGGGGGCGTCAAATCTCCTAGCGGCAAAGAAGTAGGCCCACATAAATGACAAATTGTAAACAAAAAGGGACAGCTGTTATGACACTACGTCGCTTTTTTCTGAAGGTGCTTTATTATGGAGTGTGTTCGAACTTTGAGGAAGAGAGTAATACGTCATAATGTTTGTACTGAAAGCGCGGGTAGTTATCGTCACCTGGGAATCAAGTCTTTCATTCATTAAAGGCCCTGTTTAAGAATGTTTCTGGTTTGATATATCCGAGATGCACGGTCCTATATATTTTCAGAGCCTACACAACATTTTTTTTTTTGGAAAATATGAATCAATGAAAAAAAGTTTTGATGATGATGCGATAAACGTCGAAAGCTCCAAGAATAAAACTCTGTGAGTGTTCGGATTACCATACTCGATATTTTCCACCAAACAGTGGTATAAGAATAACTAAACAATCAAGTTTAACAGTTTATTCATACAGTGATATGTTCACAGACCTCTTGATAGAGATAAGAACGATAATAACAATAATAACTATTGGCATGATCTTCAAAAGTTTTGTCAGTTGAAAGCTTGTTGTTGTTGTTGTTGTTGTTGTTGTTATGCTTTTCAAACATCATCATACAACTCAGTCAGCCAGGCAAAGTTATAATCTTCTTTCTAACTGAGACGCCGCAATGTTTAAAAAGCGTCTTTTAAAAAGTTAAAAAAAAATAGAGAAAGAGGAAAAAGTACGTCCACGTCATCTGGAGCGCTTTCGCTTGAATGTCATGTATGACGCGCCCTCTAAAGAAGATTACAATATAGATCGGATCTGATACAGCTCTCCGCAATCTGTGTCGGTGGATGCAGTCTTACGATAGCATCTATAAGGCCGTCCCATTTCCTTAGAGGTACAGGTGTAAGACCCCTCCCATAACCCTCCTATCAAACTTGCACTGCATTTCACATGAATGTGGCAAGTGACGTCAGGTAAACATGTGCCAAAAAAATAGATGAAACAGTGAGCTAAAATTATTCAAGGACGAAAGGAACCAAAGGCTCTGATTTCTTTTGGTGTTTTTAATCATATCAAGATTAAACTTGGTGTGTTGAGTTACATTAATTTGACGTGGCTGAGAAGGAGGCAATCGAATACATGTACTTTAAAGGGATGGTACAGTATTGATGGAGATGAGAATTGGGCTTTTAACTTTTTGCGAGATACCAAGAAAACACTTATAATATAGTACAGAGCATACCATTTTGAGAGGAATTCAAAGTTTATTTGAAGAAAATCGGGTGTGGAATGACTGAAACATCCAAAAACAAAGTAAAACAAAGCGATCGTAATAAATTGTGGGTCCCACACTTCATTAGCATTGCTCTTTTTTGGAAATCTGAGCCATTTCAAAACCAATTTTTATCAAATAAACGTTGAATTCCTCATAGAATTACATGCTCTTTCATATTTCATGTAGGAGGTTTCTCATTATCTCACTAAAAAATGTTAGAAACCTGAAATTAGGTCTCAACCAAAACTGTACAGTCCCTTTAAAAGCAAATGAATACTGGACAAAGTCCCTTGAAAGAACTGGGTAATGAGGAAGAAATGAAAAGTTTGATTGCAAAACGGGTTAAGCGCTATTTCAAAAAATTCTGAATTAAACCCATCATCAGATAGAGCAAAATATCACCTTTCCAATGATAACGATTCCAATGAATATCCTTAAAGGTATAAAAAAGTCCCATATATTCTTATCACTTTCTTTTTTTTGCAGATATAATCGCAAATATCTCAAATTTACAAAAATGGAGTTAACTCATTTTGCGATGAATTTCTTCTAGCATTTACACCTGCTCTTGCCAATGGACTCGAACCAGGTTATTTCATGAGTCTATGATCTTAATATATCCACCAAACCACTGCAGTATTTTGTTTTCTCATGGACACATGTCTCATTGGACATGAGTCTTCTTTTTCGTGTACTTTTAAGTTATAGAGCAACAGTACTAGAGCCTTAATTTTTCTATGTAGGGTGTTTATATCCATTTTGAATCGTTGAAAATGATTCGCAGGTGAGTTTCAACACCACAATAGGGAGATGCTATGGCAGGCCTATAATATATATACCGTAATTCGCGCTCGGCATGTTCCTTTTGTCATCGGCTGTGATGGAGGTTATAGCGAGGTCAGTACTCAGTTGGAAACGTGTACCTCGCGTAACGGAGGCAATTCTGTATATTCGGACCATTCTGGTGGTAACTCGCTGCGGCGTATCATCGGAAGAGTTGCTATTTTATCTATCAATTAGTAATCATCAATATCACCAAGGTTACCATCACAATAAGCTATGGTATCTGACACTTTGAATGAAAACATGGTAAGCGAACAACAAAGAACAGAGTTTAAACTTGGCACTTGCAGCTGAAATAGTCGCAGATGGGGTAGATCACCCGTAGTATAGTTACCATGGCAACAATAGTTGAAGCTGGACAGTGATATCAGGAGTAGCCATTTTTTTCGCAACAGTAGAGGAGGTTTAAAGAGCCAAAGGAAGTAGCATGATGATTGTATACATAAGTGACAGAAGTAGTAATAGTTGTTGTCGTCGTTTTAGAAAGTAGGCCTATAGGTAGTATAGAAAACGTAGTAGTAGTAGTAGCAGTAGTAGTAATAGTAGTAGTAGCAGTAGTAGTAGTAATAGTGGTAGTAGTAGTAGTAGCATTAGCAGTAATAGTAGTGTAGTAGCAGCAGTAGTAGTAGTAGTAGTAGTAGTAGTAGTAGTAGTAGTAGTAGTAGTAGAGGTCTAGTTATTGTTGTCGTTGTTGTCATAGTCGTCATCGTCGTCGTTGTTGTTGTTATTTGTAGTGATTGAAGTGGCTATGTTATTTTTTGCATCACTAATGGTAGTATAGCAGTAGCAGTGTAATTATGGTAATTTATAGCAGATGCAGGGTTTAAATCAACATTCCGCGTAGGTGAGCATACGCCTTTTCTCTGCAGCCATAAGAATGTGTCTGCACTTGATTGCGGCGCGGGGACATATTAATGTAAACCTTAAGATTTCGCTCGTCCGTCGTGGCTATGGGGGCCATGTTCGGATATTTGCATTGATAGGGAAGTTCGTGAGGGGGAAATTTCGTCTCCCCCTGCTTTCTTTTACGTTCTTTGCCTCTCCCCTGTAATCCTCATCAGTTGAAACGTCAAATTGATAGTTTCTTGGTTCTTAAATAGAATCAGAGTAAACCCAGTGGAAAACCCTCAGTCTTGTGGAGCTTGAGGTCACAGTCATGAGCAAACTCGAGTGTTGTCCTTTTTTTTAATGAACACGTTAGGGTACTACTGTGGTATTTTTGAGGAGGTCGATATTAGCTGATTTAATCAGGAATAATGACGTAAGACGCGACAGACACGACCACGTGTCTCATTATGTTCCCATTCGTCTTCGCAGTCTTCCCCACAGAATATTAAAGTGAAACAGCTCGGATTTCTAATTTTCTCCGAAAAGTGGATCACTCTTTCTTTTTTCTTTTTCGATGAAAATTAACATGGCTTTGCATTTTTTTAGTATTCATATCGTTCACAAGACGAGGCAACCCAATATTGTAATAGCACAAAGAGTGAGGTTCATCTTCTGATTCTCAAATTTAAATTCTTTAAATCAAGTTTATTCCAGAGTTTGACATAATCCACTGTTGTATTATATACAGTGGACTGAACAATAACATTAAACATTATTATTTTTCTTGGAGCAGCAGCTGATACAATGTAACTAATGTGTGAACCACGCCATGCACACCTCAAACAGCTGAGCTGAACAGTATTAGTCTTTTTCAGAGGCTCTACTTGAGCGCTGTTGTCAGCACAGACTGTCGGTGAGCTAGGGAGCCGAAGCCGAGAGTGCATCAGCTGGGGTCCGACTCCTGGCTGGTACCTATGTCTATAATGTCTACAGCGTGACGACCTTCTACTTGCTTACCTTGCAATTACTTAAGCGAAAAAGCTCTTGACAAAAAGCTAAGTAGTTATTCTCTTATAGTCTCATAATCACAAAACAGATGTTTTATCTATTTCCATTACTAAAGATTGTAAAAATCTAGCTTTTATCGTATACGCGAGTGGTTACCGAAGTTTAAATGTCCATGTCAGCTCGTCTTTGTTGTGGTTTAAGTACTCGAGAGCAATTTACAAAACGACAAGTTTCATGGAGTTGGATAACGGAAAAATAGATACAGTTGCTCCGAGATGTCAAATGGAGATATGATGCATCCATTCTGTCGTAATTCCGTAATTCGTAATCCTTTATACGTCTTCGCTTCCTAGCTCCGTGGAACCCGTAGCGGCGCGCGTCGGGGTCAGCAGCGGCCCTGCTGGGTCACCCTGCGATGCGTCTTGGGAGATATAACAGCGGAGAAGCGACTAGATTCCTGTCTGGGTTGATGGATCCCTGTCGGGTGCAGAATTGACAGCACCATCCGTTATCTCCTCCCATCCCCTCCCTTCATCCCTTCCTCCATCCATTTCTACTTAGGGGGAAAAGTAAAGTGAGGATGGTTAATCTATAATTATGTACATTGTTGCATGTGGCACCGGTAAGCCTATTTTCGTGCTCTTATAAAGTTTAGAACACTTTCTATCCCTTTTCGCCTTCACCTTATTTCATCCAACCCGGGTAATCATAAAGTATGTTACCAAGGAGGAGGAGGTACTGGGTGAGGCTGTACCTCCTCGATATTATACCAGTAACATCTCATTGTTCTTGTTTCAACACAATTGAGTGACGACATAAAAAATGTTAATATTTTCACTTCGACACTGCTTTAAATTCAGTCGCGCTGGTTAGTGTCGACAAGTGTATCGAGGTTAACGCTATGACTTCAATGCTAATGGTCCACACGGCAGCTAGATCTAATCCTATAATAGAGAGAGTTGAAGTGAGGTATAGGGAACAATGACTGAGATTAATCAATCATGCCTGCCTCGATGGCCGCTATCAATCAATCATGCCTGCCTTGATGATCGCGATCAAATCTAAAATCAATACTTGCTACTTAGGGTTTTCATAAATCGGGTATGATAACCGTCTGTCTGCACCGGGGTGAAGTTTCATTGAGGATCCGCAGCAGTTTCGCGCCAAAGTTTAAATGTATGGCTGACAGCCGACTATTAGTAACCAACTAGCAGCACCCGTGGAAATCCACGGGTCTGAGGGGTTTTACTCTTTTTTTCCCTCTCATATATACGATTTTACACATTTTTATTGATGAAATAAAAAGAACAGTTACTTGTGCTCTCTTCTACTCATGACTACCATCCCCTCACACACATTTTCACCCTCGCAGAACAAACAAACAAACAAACATTCAGGGAAAAATCACCAAAAAACGCTTGATGAGATTCTCCGAAAGTTCTGCCCACAAATTCTTCCCGTCTGAACGGGGAGATGCTATTGACACTGTATGACTTTGATATTAATTATACCCCCTGTTCTTGCATCCATGGAGGCACCCGAGCGAATCCGCGGCTGGTCTCAAGGCATCGCATTTTTTTTTCATTCCTATTTCTTTTCCCACGTTATGAGAGAAAAATATAATATTTTCGTCTTCAATCGCGCCCTCCTTTTTGTTTTTAATCACCAAAACTTGGTTCGATGTATCAGAGAACCATCCGTTTATATACTTCAGACTAAACATCATCATTAATATTATCATATTGTTATCATTATTATGCTCCTACTGTTATATTATTATTGTGATCACATAGTCATTAGGCTTTATAAGTATAAGAAACCCGTGGAAATCTACGGGTCTCAGGGCTTCGTATTCTTTTTTTTAATATTTCTTCAACCACGTTATGACAGAAGAAATACACAAAGATTATTTTTGTCTTCATTTGCTCCCTCATTTCTGTTTTCACAATCAAAACTTGGGTTGATGGATCTAGAACCGCCTGTTTATCTCATTGATACTGTTTATTGTTTTTATTATCATTATAATCATTGATTATGATTATGATTATGATTATTACCATTATTATTATTTTCAGGGAGGGGAGATCATAGTCATTCGGTTTCATTGCTATTTTACATAATTCATTGACATGGGGATGACTCGAGGGAATTCAGAAAAAAAGTTTATCGGTCAAGGATAGTGAATCTTTTTGTCCGTCATGTCAAGGTTACTCTCAAGGTTACTTATTTCAAATAGCTTCGTTATCATTGATATTTATTTTTAAACATTAAAACAATCCAGTACCTGTTTGCGTCTCCTCCGCCCACTCTTAGTTATGGATTATAGCACCCCTCCCCATTAATTTGTATTGGCCTATTCTCTTATCATCATTATTACAGTGTAATATTGTTATTGTTATTATCATTTTTATTATTACTAACATTTTTATAATAATTATTATTTTTTTAATCATGTTCCAAATTTCACATTTCATATTCAGGTTACATATTCCATTTGATTTTGAAGTAAAATATGTTTAACACAACAGTCAATTTTAGACATAATTTCACAAATGTATAAGGACATGTAATACAATGATGTGTAAATATGAGGAACCTACTAAAAAGCAATGCTTGTAGGATGTAGGTTCCAAAGAAATAATGTAAGCGTTTAGTGCAACATGCTAATTACGAAAGATGACGAAACACATGCGAAATTCAGTATGTCGAGATTATAATAAATTTCTACGGAATGAACAAAATAGTTTATAATTTTCAAGGTAAAAACTCAAGGATTTAATGCTACATAAAATTGCAATATTGGTCAAACAAATGTAGTCAAATGTAGTCACTCGAGCGAGGCATCATTAGGGGAGAGGAGAGAGTAGAGTCATAATATAGGGATGATCAACATAGGGAGGCAGAAATGTTAATTTGTTAAGAATTGTAAAAATCTCTGTCCCCCATTTTTCTGCTCTTGATAAAAAGCTTTTCTGAAGACAGTCCTGCGCAAACTGTCCAAAACTGCTTCACCGCACTAACATACTCAATCTTGTGCTGAGCAGGACTACCCCAGTTGTGTTTTTGTTGCTATTGTGCTGAGAGAAATACAATATTTTCGTCTTCACTATACTGCTCTCTTCTTTTAGTTTTTATCACCAAACCTTGGTTTGATAGATCATAGAACCACCCGTTTATCTGCTTCAGACACAGGTACATTTTATCATCATTATTATCATTATTGTTATTATTATTATTGTTATTATTATTATCATTATTATTCTTATTATTATTATCGTTATTATATTACCACTATAATCTCCACTATTATTTGTGGAGGGGGAGATCATATTATAGTCATTAGGTTTAATAAGTAGGCACCTGTTGGAATCCATGCATCTCAGGGCCTCGTATTTTTTCTTTAACTCTTTTCCCTCGTTATGGGAGAAAGAAGAATATTTTTGTCTTCATTTGCTCCCTCTTTTTTATTTTTATCAACAAAACTTGGTGTGATGGACCATAGAATTACCCATTTTATTTCCACTTGGAAATTCAAAAAAAAAGCGGTCGGCAAAGCGAGGGTTTCCTCTACGTCCGCTCATCTTATGAATATTCATGTTTACAGCAGCCCTACAGTACAGCGGCGCGTGTAATCTGATATGGAAGGATACGATCGGCAAGGACAAAATTTAAGTGGATATTTAGCCGTCCTAAACAGTCTGAGTACAATGATACCCGCTTGAGAGTAAACTTAATGACGTACCTGAGCTGCATATGTATAGTATCCTGCAGTTGTGCAAAATACAATAAAATAACAGCATTCGTTGTTTTCATTAGGGCACGCCAATGCCAATGGCGAACGTCACTGTACCTAAATGCCCTTGTATGACCGCGCGCGCCGTGTATTATACGATATGAGAGTCCATCACGCGAAAGCAGAATGATAGTGTTTCATGTAACCATCGTCAATACATACACACAGGCGCAGGCCACACACTGGCGTACCGTGCCCACCCGAGAGTACATTGTGTGCGTGCCTGCGTGTCCGCCGGAAGATGTCAAAGATTTCGCTGCACCCATCATCTTTAGTATCCCACTGTCTCAGCCAGATAAATGATGCACTATCGAGAAAGTAGGAGTCCAGCGCAGGATCGGTGAATATTAAAACGCTCGGCTCTTTCGTCACGCACAAAAATGCATTATGCATGTAGCTAATTAATTTTTCTTTTTCGTCCTCGACGTCGACACGGAGGCGGAGAGGGGACGAAACCCGCGCCATTCGATGCAGGATACTCTCCTGCGGCCGACGGCACCGGTCGCAGCTGCCCGGAGCCGACGGCTCGGGAGGAGATAGACAATCCAGCAACGCCGGAATAAAACAGGAAATACATAAGGCCGCGACAACAACAACAACTTCGAGTATTATAGTATAGGATAGAAGCCACATGTAATTAGTATACCAGTGACCCAGGTAACGATGTTACTCAGTCCCGCATAGTACGATCATGGAGCTCCATGGTACCGTGCACGAACTTAAAAGAAAGGGGATGATAATTTGCGGGGTTTTTTATCGTGTCGTATCATAGAAGCTCGAAGACAATACATTTCTACGTTTTCTTCCATTTTAGTATACTGGATACTGATTTTAATATTCATACAGCATAAACCTATGAATACATACAGACCCCTATCGACAAGTCTCGAATCCAGTGCACGGTTTGCAAAATATCAACATCAGGAGTCAAAGTAATGTTATTCACAGTACACACTAAACTGATGTAGAAGTGAAAACATAAACATAATTTACACACACATACACATGCACATACTCACTCAAGAGATATGACATAATGTGATATCCTTCGTCTGCAGCACATGTGGTTTGTTAACAGTTAAATTGCAACATCCTTGCAGAGAACTTCCTCGACAATCCATAATGATATCATGACCTAACGCAACTTACATAAATGCACATGGTTATATAGATAGACGAAAATGCGGCTTCATGACTTCCGAAAGCCGTCATTACAATGTCACCTCTAGTCTTAGCCAATTGATGATGGGTGTATGGATGGAAGACGAAAGGACGTTGGTGTGACGAAGAAATTATGTTTTTGCTAACATGTCTGAGGAATATATATCTTGTATATCTATCTACTATGATGCATGTATTTGTTGGTCAGTTGTCATTCACAAAGACTAGTCAAAAAGTCCATGACTCACTGCAATATTTAACGTTGTTGTTGTTGTTGTTGTTGTTTTTTGTCACAGTTTAAATCATCCAATGAACGGAAAATCTGTTATGACTGAACGGATAAATGACGTCTGATAAAGCGAGTATGGGATATGGTTGAGGTAATTATCAATACCCATAATAGCACTGCCGTCGACAAGCCAAAAAGTAAAAAAAAAAATGGAAATTTTTGAATTGGGGAGGTCAATGGAAACATATATGTCAATATCAAACAATTATTATTTAAAAAAAAAACCAAGGATATCATGAGAGAATATACAAGACAACTGTAACATAGCAAAATGCAAATTTAAAGGCGAGAGAGATTTTTCATAGGCCCTCCCCCCCCCCCCACACACATTACTATGACTTAACATTACTTTTAAAGCGATCGTCTACCTCTTCATTACACAGTTTACGCAATTTTGTTTCCTTCTGTTTATCAATTATTTGTCTGACTGCATTTCTCGGAAATTCGTTTTCTCAGGTAAATGTGGTTTTATCGCACGTTTTGGATTCATCTTTAGGTCATATCGTTCGTCTGTAGTCGATGTTAACAAAAAACAAAACAAAACAAAACAAAACAAAACAAAACAAAACACGCTCCCCCTCCCAACAGCATACACACATACACACTCTGCTGCAAACCGGATTAGCAACATGGCCATTTTTAGGTCAATCAATCGATCGCGAATCGAAACAGTCGATTACGATCAACTTCCCCGTCAAGTCCATGAATACTTGACTTCGGATGGGATCAATTTGACGCAGGGATGTGTCGCCTTTGGTAGCCGCTATATATTCAGTCCTGTGGAGTCCCACAGGAAAAGTTTGCAGAGACAACGATCAGAATGTGATTCCGAATTCTCTCGATGCCGTTTTTTTTTTCTTCTTCAAATGAACAAGGGATAAACATTTCAGTTCTTTCTACCATCATCACATGCATGTTCAAGGAAATTGCACGTGTTATAGAATAACTGTTTTGAGAGATGCACGTAGAAACAAAAACACACGTGATAACACACGATTTTGTTTTTCATCGAGAATTAAAAAAAAAAAGAGTTGGAAAGATCCAAAATCAATTTGCCGATGTAAGTCAACTGAGCTTGACTCCACAAGGTTTATCGTTGTCTGTGAAACTGATACTTCCCTGACCCATCCATATTCCTACGTTTTGTTTTGTGTTTCTTCTTTCTGTATGCTGCCCTTCCTTCTCCTTGTCCTTTCCTCGTACGTCGTCTTCCTTGTTTTCTGACCATTAACAGGAAGTATTTTATGGCTTTTTATGTTTGCACTTTTTTTTTTTTGGGGGGGGGGATGTGCCTCCATTGAAGTTGCTTGCGTAGCATAGCATCAATACCTGTATATGTACATTCTCTCGTCTTCGTTGATTACAATATCTATATTAGCTGGAAATGTAATGCCACTTTACATTAAAACAACGAAAAGTTGTGGTTTATTGCCATGGTTTCGCTCGTGTCATCTCAAATGTCCTTATGTCCTAGGCCAAGTGATTGTGTTACAATTTCTTTTCTTGTTCCTTCGTACAAATGTAAATGTACATTTATTCTGTTTTATTGTCTCTTGACATTCAAGCAGTCGTAACTTATCATTATTGTCTGATATTTACCGATTTGCCGTCTACGTTTTTGCTACCTCAATTCAGAGCAACAGTCAGTCTTGTGGGCAAACCATGTACCTTAAAGGTCGTCGAAAAACGATGTATGCGATAACATTAATTGAAGTGCTCCCATTGTGTGACGTCAACTCTGAAATGTATACCCCGGCCAACACACGTGGCAGTCATATCAGTGTCGCGGTGAGGTTACGTGTCGTTATATGTAAACCTGTGTCACAGCGATGATAAGATTGCGATTTATTCTTACCGGACCTATGCTAGCGGTGTTGTCTATGTTGTTGCTACCGTGTGTGTCTAGAATGTTCAGAGATACACAGGAATACATATCAGGTAGGCCCTATAATCATAATTATTATGGAGGTATATCTAGACTCTGTGATTTCCTTTAATAATCATATATGTTTTCAAAGCAGTGTGAAGTATATACTCTCCTTTCCTTTAAGCAAGATAAATTTTCAAATTCAAATTCGAATTCAAATGAAACGTTATTTCCAATAACACATGTTTGTTGCCGATACAGATTCAAAGAAAACAAAACGTACAATGTATTGAAATACGATTTGAAATTTTTTATTGTCAAGAAATTTTGTCAAATCATATGAAAATTGAATGGGGCTTTTTGGCCACGGATAAGTTCATCGGAATTCATAAAGGAGTATCTTGTCAGGAATTGTTATGAGTGTGTTGTATCTATCAACACTATCAAATCTACAGTAGGAGCTTCCTTTCAGAAAACGAAAGAGAAGATTGAAGAGAAAAGATACCAAGGAGAGAAAGTGACAGCTAGACTATTAAACAGACGATGAAGGGAAATGTTGAGAAAGTCAGAGAGAGAGACGACGGAATGAATTAATTCAAGAGCCCTAGATCAAAGTGAGAGAGAGAAAAAGGGCTGTGGAGGTAACCAAACCTTGTCTTGGACGCGCTGCCTTTCCTTTGTTGAGAAGCGCCTGAGAATGACCTTCACCTAAACTTGGAGAGTCGCTTGTGGTTGGTTGCCTGACCATGACGACATTGGCGACAACGCTGGCTGTATATCTCCACGGTTGATTAACCACGATCGTCTCCAAACAGGATGGACCGGTGGCCGGATGGCGGCCCGGTTTCCATGGGAACCGAAAATCTCGAAACCTCATCCATCGCAGCACATTCTGAGCTACGCCAAGGCGATATGAAATATTATATGGTCAAGAGTCTGTAGAACCAGTGAGCAATGTCGGTCACAACATAAAACGAGGCTACAGGAAAGACAAAGGAAAGACAACCATTTTCACTTTGCCGGATGTTAATAATCTAATAATTGCGTTTTAGGGTCACTGGGAAAAGAACTACAAAGAGAGAGGGAGCGAGAGATGGGAGGAGGGAGGGGGGAGAGAAAGGGAAACGGAGGAGGGGGAGAGAGCAAGCAAGCAGGGGGAATGGAGAGTGTCCCGAAACGACCAAGGGTAAGGTTTTAGCTCCCTGCACATCCTTTGGTTACATAATAATCAATCAGGATGTCAAACGTGTAATCAACAGAGAAAACACATTGATACCGTGTATCAATATCTCTTGCTGTTACATTTAGTGCCTAAAAGAATCTCATTACTTTGCAACTGATGAACAAATTGCCCTACATCGACGTAGGTAGGGCAATTTGTTCATCAGTTGCAATGAAAACAACTCCACGGAAGAGTTTCATCTCACTACGGGTTTTTTTTTCTTCAAAATGCAAGAATGCATACACTGTGTTGATTAAGAAGTACATTTTGCAAGTGATGTGATCATATCACTATTTCATGGTATAGAAGATGTTTTCCCCTTCGGTAGGGCATAGTTCTTCATATGGGTTTCCAGCCACGATTTCGTCTTTCACTTCCTTTTTCTTGACATGATTGTACTGAGAGTTAGAATTTACGTTGTTTTTGTTTTGTTTTGTTTTGTTTCGTTTTGCTTTTGCTTTTGCTTTAGTTTTTGTTTTTGTTTTGTTTTTTTCATGGATGTTACGTTTCTGGGAAGCGGTGAACCATTTGATTAGCCTTACAATTGTCAACTTTGCAATGTAGGGACGCCTGAATTGTCTATTGTTTGCTTTTGCAAAAATTCAAGATTTCAAAAAAAACATGGAGAAATGCCTTCATATCAAAATAATATTACACAACGGGAAGCAGCATTCACCATGCAGTGCCCTTTCAATTGGTTGTTCTACCTGTCTCTTCTTTCCTCTTACCATCTTGCTGTGTCTCAGATCATCAGTCTTTCAATTTGTTTAGTTTTCCTTTTTAATACTTCGTCCTGAAATAGACTCGTCTTAAATTTATACTCATTTCCTTACGACAGCAAAACGTTTCTCTATCATAATAATGTGAACTTTCTGCAGACTGTGCTGTGATCGCAATGTCCCAAATCATTGTTTTACTTGCTCTTGTTCTTTCCTGTCTGGCTATCATTCTGGAAACTATCGGATGTCTACATGGGTAAAGTAGGCCTACACTCATTGATGTCATCCATAATATAACTCACATTTTTTTACCATTTTTGAAGCAATGAAGCCACGTATTTTGTTTCTTTCGTTCTGCAAATGATAGCGAGAGGCTTTTTAAGAGTGGAATATAGGAAAGCTGATTACTCTTTACATTGTATAGAATGACAATCTCTTGCCTTGTCCTGTATTTACGCACACACACACACACATTTGTTATGAAGTTCTTCATTTGAATTTCATTCAAAGTCAGCATCATTTTCATAATGAAGCGAGTATGAACAAAAATCAGTAGCTGTATTTTTCACATGTGCTGCTGAATCACAACTTCATGCAAATCATACCACGTATTTAAAAAAATGATATAGAATCTCCTAGTACAAAAAACACTCTCTTGATCAACTTGATCAAGCTAATTAATATCTGCTTCATTACACAAACTGCACACTTGAGAATACAGTATTTAACCAGTACCTGCAGTAAACTAAAATCTCATAATTGAATTAAGCGAACGAAATTCATAATTTTCTAACCTTTCACCCTATGCCCGCCATATTATCTGCTTTCGTTATATACACGCACACGCACACACGTATTTTTTGTATTTGTATCTATTTGTCATATATCTGTTATCATTCCATCTCCCACTTTGAAGATTATAATTATACCAATCTTTATTTCCGTTTTCTCTCATACTCTCGCATTCTTCCTAGCCCTCTCTCCCTCTCTCAAGTTCTCTCTCTCTCTCTCTCGGTCATTCTGTCGCCAAGTGTGACAGAGCATGACAATGGCGTGGTCGCTCAGGCATGCATTAGTTCATCTGGCTGTCGTCATCATCGCTGTCAACGTCCCTCTCCTGGAGACCATCATTGAGGAGTCCCAGGAGAGGAGGACGAGGAGGCGCGTCTCTCCGATCGAGTATATCATCAGATTTCATACCACGATTTCAATTTTCCCATCAGACATGTCCGCAAGCTCGTACAGCGTCGTCCACGTGATACTGGTATCGTATACGTGGGTCAAGGTCATTGCATCCAGTCAAGTCAAAGTACATGTAGTTGAAATAGGGTAACTTCACATCTTGGCAGCCATGTTAGCAGCCATTTTGAAGGCCATTTCTCTTGCCACTTTGGCATGATAAAATTATCAGCTACATATCTATGTTCCTAATGAGTGTCGGACTTTCATCTCTTAAGATGTTACAATCGACCCTTGAGTACGCGTGAACACAACCTTGGAGACATAATTGGGTTACTCATAGATTACAATATTGTGGCAGCAATTTTGGACGCTGCTTACTTGTTTACTATTTTGTCTGCAATTCGACAAATTTACTAAACTGGAATGTGAATAAAATTTGAATTGGTAAACTCATCAAATTTAGTTCTCACGTCCTCATGGCACATTTGTTGTTGTTAAAGATACGGTAAACATATTTCAAATAGAATAATAAAAAAAGACTTAACGAAATTTTTGAATTTTATTTGAAATTTGCACAATATCACGGCATTAAAACATTTATGAAAGATGCCAACACACGACGTAACTCAATGTACACCGATAAGGAAAAATATTTCAGTTGACGTGTGAAAAGCTATGAAAAGAGAAGGGCAAGCAATTTCGGAGATACGAACAAGCATGCTATTAGCCTATACCCCTTCGTTGTTGAGCGATGTTTGTGCCAAAGTTATTTACAAGACGTCTGGACAAGTAATCCACCGTAATTTCCCGTGGACGAGCTATGTCTCTCATCCCTCAACAAGATCTCTCATCCGTTAGCCTCAAATTAGAGATCCCTCTTTGAACTGGATGGACTCAAGTGCATTCTGTCGTAGCTTGTACCATGGACCTAGGTCCATAGAGGACTTCAATGAAAGCCATTAATGTGTCAAGAGCATCACTGAATCCCCAAAGTCCATAGCGGAATTCACAAATTTCTCGTCGATAGAAATACACTGCAAGCGTGCGTGAGTGTGTGTGTCTGAGTGTGTGCTCCTATTTTTCCTCAACAGAAAAGTTGACACTAGAATATTCGTCGATTTATCGGGTTTTTTTCAGCTCTATTGAATAAAATTCTAACATGAATAGGGGAGCTACAGGTGTTCATTCCTTTCTTCTTCTTCTTTTTTATTTGTGTGTGTGTGTCACAATGCGATTTTACCTGTGTACATGATGTATGTCCTCCACTCGTACCTTGCATATCCAGGGTATTGTGTCTGTGTTTGAATTAATACTGTTTTTCGTTTCGTTTTGTTTTGTTTTCATATTGTTTTGCTCCGTTTTGTTTCGGTCATTTAATACAATATCATCACGATGCATTTGTTTACTTGTACAACATGTTCTTTTGTTATATTCGAAGTTTAGGAAAGTGTTAACTGAAAGACATTAGTTTGGAAGCCAGGCAAGTATGGGAGGATGGTGCACAATGAAAATGTCAGGAAACTAATGGAAACTGATGTCATCTGGTTAATATACTACAAATATTAAGGATCAGCCTCTGTAAACCCGCAATTTGAATGACCACAAGATGCTGTTCTTGTATTTCTTGATGATGATTTACATGAATGTACTATAACACCATTAAGTCTCTTTGTGTATGGATCATAAACAAACAAAAACAAATTTCAGACAACAGGACATCGTGCATTTTTTATTAATGGGAAATGACAGAGCACTTCAAGCCTCACACACAAGTTCATCTTCTTTCACTTCACTTGAAATTGGTCAGATCTCCAACTTCCTATCCATGGGCTGATTGACAGAGAATTCCTCACATCTGGTTCCATTTTTCAAAATGTTCTCTGCTCATGAGTTTTACATGATTATCCTGAAATTGAGCCAGTGATATGTTTGCGTTATATTACAGACCGGAGGTTCACATTTTGGTGAGTAGCTGCGATTGACTTGCTCAAAGTATAATGGGGTCAAATAGGGAAAACGCATAACTACAAACATAAATATCTTGAACTTGTTTCGGGACCTCACTAGCAACCCGTAGATCATGCAAGGTTAGGGGTTGTACCACAAATTTTCCTTTTCGAGTTACAAGTTTTATCTGTCGCTGAAATTTCTACGGCATGCAATATCTATCAGTAGCCGATTTTTTTTTTAATGCCTCCGCCACGAAGTGGTGCCGGAGGCATTGTGTTTTCGGGTTGTCCGTCCTTCCGTCCGTCCGTCCGTCCGTCCGTCCGTCCTTCCGTCCGTCCGTCCTTCCGTCCATCCGTATTTGTGGACAGTATAACTAAAAAACCTTTTGAGGTATCCTTATGAAACTTGGCATGTATGTGTATGAGGGGATGAAGTTGTGCCTATCAACTTTTGGGTGCACATGCTCAAGGTCAAAGGTCAAAAGGTCAAGGTCAAATGCTCAAAATTTCACTATTTCCCATTTCCCCCATATCTATGCAATGCCTGAAGATATTTTCTTGAAACTTAGTGTATACATGTAATACCCAATTAAGATTCTCTGGTGAGAGTTTCGGGTCATGAGGCCAAAGGTCAAGGGTCAAAGGGCAAATGAAAATGTTAAAATTTCACTTTTTTCTCCGTATCTTGGAAATGGTTCAAGATATCTTCATGGAATTTAGTATATATGCATGTATACTGACTGGCAGTGATTATCTAGGGAATTTTGGGCCCATTGGGTCAAAGGTCAGGGTCAAAGGTCAAGGTCAACTCTTCAAAGTTTGACTATTTCCCTCATATTTTTGCAATGCCTGCAGGATTTTTTTAAACTTGGTGTATACATGTATTTATACCCAATAGAGATTCTCTGGGAAGTTTTTTTTTTTGCCATAAAAGGTCAATGGTCAAAAGGTCAAAGATCAAGGGAAAGTGCTGAACTTTACTTCTTCCTCCATATCTCGGAAGTGGCTCAAGTTGTCTTGAAACTTAGTACATATTTATACATGTTCTACCTGACAGTGATTCTCTTATAAATTTAGGGTCATAGGGTCAAAGGTCAAGGGTCAAAGGCCATGTGAAAATGGTAACAGTTTACTATTCAATACAGAAATTGCACTTTTTCTCCATATCTTGAAAATTACTCAATGCATAAACTTATAAACGGGTTAAAGTCAAGTAAACGTCCTCAAATTCCCAAATACACGCTCTCCCATTCATCCATTAAACCCAGGTCAAGGAAGGTGAGCATTCAACACATTTGTGACAAACATGTCATTTTAATATTTTGTCAATTATGTGAAACTGTCATCATCACACGTTGTCCACATGTACTATAGACCTATTCGGAGAATCATGCATTATGGCGGAGGCATACCAGTCGCATAGCGACATTTCTAGTTTATATATAAAAAACAAAGCGTTATCGATATTATACTGGCTTTATGAAAATATTTCCCCCCATTTTTTTTCTATTAATGAGTACAGGATAAAGATCTTGATGAAGCTCTCACATGTCTTCACTGTTGTCATTGGTGAAGGTACATAATCCATGTATAATGAGCAGGACTTCTGAATTCGATTTTCAGAGCATTTGGGAACACTTCCAACAAGTTTAAAATGGTTTTGAAGATTGTATACCATCGTTTGTACTCCCCATAACATGCTAGATGATTGGTCGGTCATTTCTCATCATCTAGTTCTTAATTGGTGTCGCTGATATGTTTTACTTTTCATTTTGCCTTTAATCATTCATGTTTCCATGTTTTGTTTTGTCTTGTTTCGTTTTGTTTTTATTGTTGTTGAGTTGAAAGTCGACGGCCAATGATAGGTAACAGCTAATCCGGTTTACAATGAAATATGTTGTGTTTTCTTTTTAATAAGTACTGTAAATCATATTATGTTATTTATGGTTTCTTCGGAACGATCGTGAGGTTTCAGAAAGAAGTTGACATTTGCAAACATGCAGACACTGACAGTATAATCATGGATTTTAGTAGTACTAGAAGAAAGAAAAGATAATTATTAGTGGCGGCGGTAGTAATAATTTCAGGTGTGGGAAATCTGTACTGTATCTCCAGTGGCATCAGGGAGGTTGTTTGAAGAGAGCCAGGTGCCATCATCACCGAATCTTCGGCACGGATCTTCCGCTGTCTTGATCCACTTACAGGTACATCCCTTATTCGCCCACCTTGTGACTATGTCCATACATGACACCGAGGATGATATTTATTATGTTACGTTACACAAGACTAGCTGTCCTCCCTCGCGGTCGTGTCATCCTGTGAACGCCGAAACACGCCCTCCCGAGGACCCGAAAGCCTCGCTGGGCTCTTCGGCTCATAACAGGATATCAGCGAATTCCGACCACGAGATTTCTGTGGGAGAAAATAGAAATGGGTCCGTTTTATCGAGGGATTATACGTACTCAGGGGGAAAAAAGAAACAAAAAGAAGAAGAAGAAGGAGCTAAAATCAAGAACAAATAACTTCCTTTGTTACACTGACAGTGAGAAAATTTGCTATTTTTGCTGCGGAAGGGCCATGTCCACCGATTCATCTGCGACACAATTCTGCAAATCATGACAACGGCTCAAGCCAAAAAACTCTGTTCGTGTAATGTGGTATTTTTTTCCATTCTTTTACTTTCTTTTCCAGTGAGACCTTGCTCGAGATATTGAATCAGATTTGTACTTGTTTAGTTTCTGCAAATCATTCTGACAAGGAAATGTGGCATAATAATGGTAAATTGAACAGGTTGAGGTCACAATTTGTCACGTAATAGGCATGCCAGCAGGCCTTTGCTGCATCTCGGTCGTCAATCTGTTGCAAGACTTTCTCTTACTCCAGCAAGAGTACTGTTATCACACATTGAAGAGATACTTCTGTAAAAATATATTATCAGATTTGCCCTATCTTTAACTTGATCAACTACGAGACTATACGTGGTGATGATGAAGATGATGGCACACAGTTGTGATGATGAAAATGTTAAAAATGTTTCTTAGGTGAATCATGTTCATGAGTCGAACTACGCGTATACATCCTTCAGTTTCGGATTTAGGTTTTCACCTACATGGTTTATTTTGCGTTTAGCGCCTGATTCTCTTCGATCGTCGAGTGATGTTTGGTGTTTATACAAGTGAAAGCAAAAATAATTGCATTTGTCTCATAACTTTTACAACTTGGAAAGCGTCTATGTCACAGCATCATAGGCATATTTACTCATGAATAAGTAGTAAAGTAATAAATATTTCAGAAATCAACGTGTAGACCCTGCACGACGTCATTATCATGATTTATAAAAAAATATTAAAGATACATAAGACTGACATGATAGTAGGACCGGGCTCGCATGACAGCCTCAGACATCAATAAGGAAGAGGAAGTGTTGTTTAATTGGTGCCAGAACCACATAATCATGTAGGCCTATTATACACAACCATATAGGCCCTATCCACGCATAAAAGACTTGGCAAATATGTTCAAATGATATAATTTCCCATATTGTGCGCTCGTTGTATGTTAAACTATTAGTTTACAGCTATTCTTCACAAAGCTCTGATCTATGAAATCACTCGCAGCAGCACGACGTGTCAGCATCCGATAGTGTATACCTCGAGACGAGATCCCGACGGAGCTCAGGCTGTGAGAGATCGAGGCTTGATGACGAAGCGAGGGAGAAGGGGTATTGTTACCTAGACAACACCTTGAGGAAATCTGCGTGACATCTTTAAAATGTCATGGACAGATAGATAGGGTGTGTCTCGGCCGTTGAGATGAGCTCTCCAAATGAGATCATGTCAACGAGAGATTGTTCGTTTCACTTTTTCTTTTCGTTTCTTTTCCTTTCCCAACTCCAAAAGATCCAAAACACGGCCGGGAGACCTTTGTTAAAAGTTAACCCTTACTCTCATGTCACGTTTATTACAGTTTAAGTTGGAATACTGTATCCAAGAGAGAAAGTAATGCAATTATGAATTAAAGACATGTTTGAGTACAAGGCATTACCATATCCCCGCCTCACATAACCAAAACGGTCTTCACCTACCTAGCACATACAGAGCTGCATCAGCATAATCATAATGATATACTGCATTTCTAATGATTTTAAGTAAACTTCTTCTCTTTCCGCCTTTAAGTTTAACTTGAACAGAATCGGAATGTCTCTTTCATTATTTTGTTTTGCTTTTCTTGTGTTGTCATACTTGTGAACCTGACCCCCCCCCCAAAAAAAATGCAGTTTATGTAATCACATGTTGCGATATGTTGTACCTTTCTATATGCTTTATCTACAGCTGTATGTTACATTCTATATTCACTCTCATTCTATGAGTGTTATTATCTTCTGTATGATCGGAGTTATTGTGGTAAGTTTTTACCATCAATTCACTTCAGACGAGTCTGCATATGTGGTTTCTTTTCGATTTATTCGCTGATGATCAGATTGATGATTATCAAATCTGAGAAGCTTTACTAAAATATGACAGCAGGGTGGCTTTCTTCAGGTCACACACGTTACTTTAAAAAAAATAATAATAATTGATACAAATCATACTCCAAAACTGCATAAAAGATGCCGTTTCACGTACTTGATGAGGATTGACACATTTCTAATGATAATAGTCACATGAGTCGGAAAACGTGTCTGTCACTATCAAATTCATAGTCAAAAATCCTAATTAAATTATGTCGCAATGGCAACTTAATAATAATTAAAGTGTTAATGTCCGTAATAGGGATAGAACATCCGTTGAATATTCTTTCTTGGAACAAACCGCAATGAAATCTCAAAGTCGGTGGTAATTGCCATTAACTTCGGAGGACGACTGGATGTTGCAACTAATCCGAACATTTATTCAGTGGGCTTGCGCTATATGATAAAAACGCCTATTTGCCGTCAAAGATTAAAGACACTCAGTCGTGGCGAGTGGTTTGTGCGGCACGGAGACGAACGCAACACGCTGCCTCCCCCATTCTGTATCAAATGTAGTGACCCCCGAATGAGAATAGCGCTGGCTCAATGGGTCAGCGAAAATACGATAGGCTACAAGAGAGCTCCCTGTGCTTATCTCCTAACCCAAAATGGCTGTCCCAGCGAGCCACGAGAGCTTCCGAATGGACGCACACTCTCAGTGCGCATGCACATGAAGAGAGGCCGAAAGAGCCACGCGTCTTCTGGCCTCTCTCCTCCAATCACCGCAGCTCGCGGTGACAATATTTGTGTATGACGCGTACACACACACGCACACACACACACACACACACACACACACACACACGCCGCAGCGTCTTCTGGCCTCTCTCCTCCAATCACCGCAGCTCGCGGTGACAATGTTTGTGTATGATGCGTACACACACACGCACACACACACACTTGTCTCAGTGGTAGCATTGCGCAATTGCATGCACAAACTTCGGTCGTTCGGAGTTTACGTACCATTAGGGATGGCGATCGGCTGCCTTTAAAGGCAGGCGATCGCCATCCCTCATGGTACGTAAACTCCGAACGACCGAAGTTTGTGTAATGCTACCACTGAGACAAGTTTTAGTGTATGTGTGTGCGTGTGTGTGTACGCATCATACACAAACATTGTCACCGCGAGCTGCGGTGATTGGAGGAGAGAGGCCAGAAGACGCTGCGGCGTGTGTGTGTGTGTGTGTGTACGCATCATACACAAATATTGTCACCGCAAGCTGCGGTGATTGGAGGAGAGAGGCCAGAAGACGCGTGGCTCTTTTGGCCTCTCTTCATGCGCATGCGCACTGAGAGTGTGCGTCCATTCGGAAGCTCTCGTGGCTCGCTGGGACAGCCATTTTGGGTTAGGAGATAAGCACAGGGAGCTCTCTTGTAGCCTACCGTATTTTCGCTGACCCATTGAGCCAGCGCTATTCTCATTCGGGGGTCACTACATTTGATACAGAATGGGGGAGGCAGCGTGTTGCGTTCGTCTCCGTGCCGCACAAACCACTCGCCACGACTGAGTGTCTTTAAGTTTCTCTGCTAATAGTTGTCTTCATTCAGAGTGACACGGCTCGGAACTTGGCCCGACCTCAGCGGAAATATGGCCATGATTGGGCGCGTAACTTCTCTCAGACAACTCCGGCTAATTCACCGTGACTCCTTTAAGGCAACACATTAACCTCTGTCATTAACTCGTTTAACAAACATTAAATCCCACGGGAGGATAAAAAAAAAAAAACTGATCTCATCAAATCCAATGTCCTTAATTTAAGAGTGTTCCGGTCACTTTGACAATGTCGTGCCGTGAAAGCTTACTCGGAGTGATGTGCACAACAAAATAATAGCCTGCTTATCTGGACTGATACATGTAACTGCATGGACGTTTATGTTTTTCCTGCATTTCGTCGAGCTGCCCTTTGATATTATCTTCAAGAGAGTTTACTGCATGATTTCCTTTACTTTACGTCTGCGATGTTCAGATTAAATCAAAACGAAAGTACCAAAGTTGCATGAAGTGTAATCTTCTATCATACCTTAATCTTCTGTGTAGGAAGTTTTTCATTCTCTGACACGTTACTATGTATCCACCTACTTTTGATTTCTATGTGGCTTAATTCGGTGCAAAATCATTTTGCAGCTCAGTTCTGTGTTGGTGTGAGATGTCTCCAAAATACATTCAAAGATCCCGTCACTGAAAAGACGTAAGATGTGAGATATATTTTATTGTTTCACTAGATGAGATAATTAAATTACTGCACATAAATAAAAAGTCTCATAACTAGTCATTATTTTTCTTTATTGATTCTTATCTTTCATTTTCTAAGCAGTGATAAGATTCGTAATCTTTCAAGATTCAAGATTCAAGATTCAAATTTATTTTCATTTTTATCAAATAAACAGAGAAATTATATACAATGTATAAGCAATTACAAAAAAAAAATCTTAACAATTCCGTCTCATAAAGGTAAAAAACGGGGGGGGGGGTTCATAAAGTTGTATCTCCCTCTCTTTATTATTTTTTCTTGTTTTCATCTGTTAGTTGGTGTTGTTTGTTGGTCTATAGATGTAGGAAGGGTCTCGCAGGATGCTGGGGAATTCAGGAGCGCCGAATTCAGCGGAGCCGATTTCATTTGCGAGACTTGTCTTGAATTCTGATATCTATCGATATGAGGCATTATCATAGACCAGGGCCGGATCTACTTCTAATCATATTGAAAATGATAACCATCCTGTAACCTGTAAACTTGATACTGTAGTGAAATAAGAAAATCCTCCCCGTTTCACGTTATACCGTCGCCCGTCGAAACGGCTTCGCTAGCCAAGCTGCGTCGAATGATTTATATACCTCACAGCGGAAGTCAACATGATTATTTCTTCCCCGAGAAACATTTCCTGATGAGAAGCAGTTGACATTTCTCTTCCTGGTAGAAAACTTTAGAAACTTTGGGAAGAATTAATGATTAGTGGGGCCGGGTCTAAATTGACGGTGACGGCGGAGCTAGAGGAGGGGAAAATGTCTATCGATGTCATGACTGCACACCGCGGGCCTGATGGAGAAAGGAAATTAAAGGGATAATATAGTTTTGGTTGAGATGAGAGATTCAGATTGTAACTTTTTTGCGAGGTAATTAGAAATCATTTATAAAATATCAAAGAGCACACAATTCTAAGAGGAATTCAAAGTTTATTTGATGAAAATCGGTTTTGAAATGGCTGAGATATCCAAAAACAACACAAAGCAAAGTGGTCCTATTATAAAAAGGTGGATCCCCCTTTTATTATTTCCTCTTTATTTTGATTATCTCAGCTATTTTAAAACTAGTTTTCATTGAATAAATCTGAATTCCTCTTAGAATTGTATGCTCTTTCATATTTAATAAGAGCTAGGTTTCTCATCATCTCACACAAGGAAAAAAATTGGAAACCTGAAGCCCCATCTCAGCCAAAACTATATCATCCCTTTAAGATCGAAATGAGGGAGACTTGAAAATAGCAGAGAGCAAATGTTACAACATTGAACCGGATTGTTTGAGCGTTGCCAAGTGGGCCTTTGAGTCTCCAAACAGATGCAGACGATTACGAATGCGACTACTCCCATTGAAAATATCGCAAAGTTCGTCAGCAAGTAAAGGTAACATTCACGTGAATTATAAAAGGTGTATATTTGACTTTAGAGTCCGGTTAAATTGAACACCTGTCCGTGCTCAGTCAGAACGGGAAGCAGCATGGCATAAAAGCAAATGAAAAGACAAATTCCACTGACGAAAAAAAGAAAGAAATGAATGCACAGCTGAAAATGACATACTATACACACAAATTAATGTGAACCACCGCATTTGACATAGTTTGCAAAGACTATCATCACACACACACGTTGTCCATAAGTGTTGAATGTCTGAATGATAAATGACAAACAAATGTTTCTCTCCCCTACAAAGTTTATTGCTGATTCAAATTGTGTGTGTTCAAATGGTATTCCTTGATAATGAAACTGTTCTCCACAAAGTTGACAAAGTTAATTGCTGATTCAAATTGTGTGTGTTCAAAAGGTTTTCCTTGATAATGAAACTGTTCTCCACAAAGTTGAGGGTAGCGGATAATTCTGAAGTAGGTGTAATGCTTATTTCATGTTTAAGATAAGTATGTAGGAGCCTATACATACAACAGTCAAATATCATAATTTATTATGTCAAAGCTGATTACATTTGTTCCATTCTTCATGTGACTGAGAGATGCTTTCAACACGTAGAGAAACCAAACAGACAGAATAAAAAGAGCATTTTAGTCGTTTACTCTGCACTTTATTATATCGTGCACTGTCTTATAGCTGAAATTAACGCACTCTTTCCAGGCACGGCTGTCATTGTTGTTGCAATTCGGGAGCGATTCAATATAAAACCAAGGGTTAGTTACCTTGAAATGTGGCTCATGTGATAATAACTCTCTGATTTTTCGTTATATTTGAGCAAGATATTGACAATGCCTTTTAACTCGTTTTGTATGTAATTTTCACATCTTCATTGGACATTGATCCACGTCTTTCTTTTATGTGCAGATTACCCAACTTTGCAATGATAGGATATATTCTACATTATAACAGCACAAACATGGAAACACACACACGTATGAACCCCACCCTGAAGATGAGATTTCCTTGTGGATTACGAAATATCAAATAATCTTGAACAGCAATTCACACCGAGGTTTGTTCTTTTATTCGTCTTCGATCAATAAACCTTGCAAGGCTACAAAAAAAAAAGAAAATCAAGAAAAATGTTTACTGTATTTCGCACCAAGATATCGAACACAGTGCAATTTATCAGATTTGACACGCATTTGTTCATTCCTGAAAATGCAGTAATGATTTGAATAGTTGTTCATAAACGGCGACAGGACGGAAAACCATGTTTTTCATATTCCCCTCTTCCTAACCTCATCCTCTTCCCACCCTCTTCCTTGCGACGTTCCCACTCCATCCTCCTTGCTCAGATCCCAGGGAATGAGACCCTCTTTTTCTGGCTGACCGACCTTCACTCGCGTGGGAGACGATTCAATTTCTTCTTGCTCTGTTGCTTCAGCCCTTTTTACACTTGTGTTTCTTAACCCCGGACTTTCCAAACCACATGAATATTCATGATTACGCTGTGTACTGTACACGTACACGCACGCACCGGCAGCACTTGATTACCTCGTTTCTGATTGGTCAGTGAGGGTCGGACTTCGTCTCCGTCGCTTAGCCCAGGATTATTTTTTCGTTCTGTTTACACTTACTTGCATGGCACCGCAAATGCGGTGCTAACCCTGCTATTTTGCAGGGCCAGATAGTACCGGACTATCGTCGGGGCTAGCCCACTTTGGCAAAAACGAGTGTAAACAGAAAGTGGCTAAGGATAGTCCCGTACCAATGGTGGGGCTAAGCCCCCCCCCCCCCCCTTAGCCCCACCGTTGGTACGGGGCTAAGCAAAAATTTACAAGTGTAAAAAGCCCTTTAGTTGGTTGGTTGTTTTTTTTTTTTTGGGGGGGGGGTATCGAGATTTACTGAAGGATTCACTAGGAGTTGAACTGTAGTGGGCCTGAAAATCTATTGTATGTTAAGGTTAACTAAAAGTTTAGAGTAAAATCACACAAAGAGCACGGCGAAAGTTTCATTACTAGAAGAACAGCATCAGAGGTAAACTTTAGAATTGTGTAGTTTAACTCGTTTTCCAGAACAGGAAGATCGGTCACAGTCACTCACTCAAATTAGATAAAGTTTCAGAATATTGGTCTGACAAGTTTTCCATTCGCCAACTCGCTAAAATATTTACAAATTTTTCTTCTGTGACATGCGTTGAAGACAGGGAAGGCAAATTCTTCCCATCTTATTGTTCCAGGGTTTTAGCAATGATTTAGCAATGACGATGACTTTGCAAAGGGGAGAGATTGCTGTTGCAGAAATTTCGACAAACAGAATAATTGATAGTAAAACCAAGGAGGTACTGAATGGGCTCACCTAGTACCCCCTTGGTAAAACTCCGTTTGTTTTGAACTCCTCAAATCATTCATTCTCGTTTATTCTTTCTTTCTTTCTTGTCTATTCGTGGTCTATCTCTTTAATGCTTTCTCTCTTTGCAAGTTGCGGGAAAACACATGTAAGCAGACATGTTTTGAAAGGTATCCAGGCAGATAATCGAGATTTTTTTCCAGCATGGAATATATCCATGGTTACCAGTCGCTATCCTTCTTCGTTTGCCTCTGTCTCCCTGTTTTACCGTTCTCTCCCTCTCTCACACTCTCAGCCCCCCTCCCCCCCCCCCTTTCTCTGATCTCTCGCTCCCTCTCACTCTTTACTCCTCTGCATCCACTCCGCATCTTCTTCCATCACTTATCGCCTCTCTAATGAATGGTCCGGGTGGTAGAGACACGACGAGTGATAAACTTCACTCCAGAAAACCACTCGTTCACCCCGCATCAACTTTCCACAATTCAGCACATCTGGTCCGGTATAATAGCTTCCAAACTGATCACATGATGATCAGATCTATACAAAGGTTACCGAAAATTGGTGTAATACTTGCTCCAAGTCGTTTCAGACTGCCCCCAGAAGAGTAATTGTCAAAACAGTTCAGCGATTAAATCAATGTCCACATCATTTTATCGTCTGCTTCATTTCTCGTGCGAATGAAAGGAAACCAAAACCCGAATATAACTTTGGACTGAGTGAAAGTAGCACTATTAGTAGAATATATCATTTGAAGTTTTTTTGAATTTTTTAAAGTTTCAGTGCAGTCACTGCTGGATAAGGACACTACTACAGTTCATGACGTCATTGTTGACAACAATATAAAGAAATATATGGAGAATTCCACGAAATTTAATTTTTCATGGAAAGTACGCGTTCCATCGACATGCTATTGACACATGTTAAGGGGAATGTCATTCCCTCTGCTTTCTGAAAGAGGCAAGCAAAGTGTTCTTTCATAATGGTAGAAAAGTGAAAATATGTTGAATTTTCTTTTATTTTCTATATATTTTTGTCCATAATGACGTCATGAACTGTAGCAGTCTCCTTGTTCAGCGATGACGGCACCGAAACTTTAAAAATTCATAACTTCTGAACGAAATACCCGATTTTCCTCAAACTTTCTCTGGTGAGTTCAACTAATACTGCCGTTTTCAGAATCCATATCTATATTTCGGTTTTGGTCTCCTTTAAATGCAGTTTGAGTTTGAGTTCAGAATAGACCACACTCATCTCTACGCCATGCCTTATCCTAACTTCTGAAGGAATAGCAAAGTGGCGTCATACAAGTGAGTGAAACGTTCTTCCATCTTGGAGTTGACTCTAGTGAGTAGAGTAACGCAAAACAGGTAGAAGTTTTATCATGCCACGTTTACACCATTGTTCCCGGGGCCACCGTGGACGAAACGGAATAGACGTAACCCGTTCCATCACGAGATTCGGAAATCCCTATAAGGACCTTGTACAGCCCAGCCCCCCCCCCCCCCCCCACACGCCCAAGGGTTTGCTGTATTCAGTGGGTTAAGTAGACTGTCATCACTGTATCACGTTTTCAAATTGGAGGGTCGGGTGCCAAGTTTTTGAGTCGCTATGCTATGGATAAGGAAATCTGTCCGACACATCACTTGCGATCTTATCTATCCTCATCTGTTCTCGACATTTTTACTACACATGAATAATAAACTGTAAAGTAAGTTGAGAGGGGAAACGGTTGTGTTCAATGATCGGTCATGTTCAATGATCAAGAAGTCAAGATTTTTGCGCAAAAACAGAAGAAGAAAAGAAGAAATGATCATAATTCGTCTTCACCGAATCCCAGTTCCACTCGCCTCCTGCAAATCTCTTCACCCATGGACTGTAGCCTAGGGTCCATGCTCACACACTGTTCAGTCTTCAGAGCAAGGATCTTTCATTGATTGTGACAAAACGAACAAACAGCGATGCGAGCAGAAACGATCAGCTATCCCATCATTCACGGAACGGCAGACGATGGGAAAGTTGAGACAATGATCATGATTAGACCTCCTGCAGCGAACGCGGCACGAATGTATTTGACGGTGCCGAACGGGGCAATATTCTTAGCAATCAATACGTGTAGATACATTGCGAGGAGCAACATTCTACTTTTGTGTGGTACATACAGACTTAAAGGAACCTACTCCGCTGAATCTGATGAGTGTAAAACAAAACGAAGAATTGTGAATGTCATTAAAATTGGACCCCTCCCCACCCCCCTCACCCCTTAAAAACAGAGAATAATGGAACTTTCACTTTACAAAGAAGAAGGAAAAAAAGGTGATACACGGTCGGGATCCAGCGGGCTAACAATAAAGATGAGGAAATAAGCGCCATCACTTCACAAGACTCCCCCTGGTCTGCACATTAAAAAAAATAACAATAAAAATATATACATTGTATATAATACGTTTTGCCAATCATTTAGCAAAGGCAACCTCGCTTTAAAACCATTTTCAGCCGAGATCGTGTGATTTCTTCTCCTCATTGCGATCAACAAAAATCGAGCTTCTTTATGGTTTACTTCAGAATCACAGGACTTTTTTATTAAAACACACACACACACACACACACACACACACACACACACCCACACACACACACACACACACACACACACACACACACACACACACACACACACAACTTGGAATTCCGCCTTGCAGGTATTTTGTTCATCATTTAAATGTTCCCCCAAAGAATCAGTCATAACTAACATGACTAAGTGGACACGAATCATCCATTATTGCTGATGATGCCCATCGCCATCCTACGGCGTGTGAGGAAAAGGAAGACCAGGCTGCGGGAACACAAACGTCTTCTCCCGCGGGCTCTTCCCCCATTCCCGCTGACACGAGATACTAGTACCACAAGCTGTCTCTCACTGCTGCGACACTAGCTTAAAGGAATGATATATAATTTTGATTGAGATGGGGCTTCAGGTTTTTAACTTTTTTGTGTGTGTGAGATGAGAAACCTCTTATGAAATATGAAAGAGCAAACAATTCTTGGAGGAAATCAAAGTTTATTTGATGAAAATTGGCTTTGAAATGGCTGAAATATCCAGAAACAAAGAGGTGGAATTCACCTTTTAGGACCACTTTGTTTTACCTTGTTTTGTGATATCTTATACTTGTGTTGTGATATCTTATACTCGTTTTGTGATATCTTAACTTTAAATGAGGTTCTCTTTAGAATTGTATGCTCTTTCATATTTCAGTGGTGGTTTCTAATCATCTCGCAAAAAGTTAAAATCTGAATCCCCATCTCAACCAAAACTACACTGTCCCTTTAAACCAGGACGAGGATTTGTTTTCCCCCGACACTTCATGTTCTCACCTTTATTATGTTTTGACGCCTGTTGGAGAGGTAGGGTAGGGGAGCAGGAGGAGGTGTTTGAGAGGAGAGCGCATCGGAAGTCACGGTCTAGACCACTGATGGGTATTATTGTTGTATTCTACAAGTCACCAAAGGCAGCTGGCGATCGCCCTCATAGGAGGGCGTGAACTTCAAAACTTTTACAGAGCTACGAGTGCAGATTGAGAAGGCCCTGAGAATGTCGAGTCGTGGGGTGTGTCACAACACATTAATTCTCTCAGGACCACTCCTTCGTATAGCATGTAATCAGCCATATCTTGCACAATAAGTATGTCAGTGGTAACGGCAGTTATTAGCTAGAAGAGGCATAGATAAATCGAAAGCCACATGGATGGACAGATGAACAAATGAAAAGATGAAAAATTCAATGGACGGATGGATAGATGAATGAGCGCACGACTGAATGAAAGAATGAACGAGTAGATTACTAAATGAATGAAAGCATGGACGGATGGATGAATGAATGGAAGGATAGATGGATACCAAAGTAAATGGATGAATGCGTGGATGCATGAATGAATGAATACATAAATGAATGAATAAGAATTAATGAATGGACGGTAGATGAAAGAATGAATTGATGAATGAATGGATGGGTGGATGGCTACATGGATGTACAGGCAAACGGGAATGCATGTCAGGTAAGGCATACACACGAATAACAAGGCAAAAGTAGATGTATTGATAGTAGATAAACAATCAATACTTGGGAATGGATAGACCACAACACAAATAGGTGAAAAGTTGATGAAGATGTTTACATGGATATATTGGTAGATATAGATAAAGAAAGTTACCATATGAGTTACCCACATTCATCATGCATCAACCTCACTCAAATAAGTCTCCCACCACATTCAATTCTCCTCGTCACAGATACCATTATCACACTGCTATTGCTTCATAAACGGAGACGTCAAAACAGAATGGATATTGGGGCAACATAATTATATCTTTATATATTCAATACAATGTATACACACCTGTTGATATTTTTTTTCACATTTACACGGTTTCTTACAAAACAAAAAATTGCACAAAGCATAATATTTCGTCTATCAATGAGCATGATGCTCAATAATGCCTTAAGACTGTACGTGTCAACACAATCGCATAATTGAATGACTATTGAATGCATGGGTGACCACTTTTATAATATTATTCTGTTTTGCAGTGAAATAGGATATAAACATGTGATCAGAAAGAATTCTACAGCTATTCATTGGTTATCTAAAAAAACAAAAAACAAAAAACAAAAAAAAACATTGAAAGGCTGTCAATAGCATGTGTAAGCATTCAAAAGACATTTTTTTGGACTCATGAGATCTGAACGCTAAGGGCCGAGTCCCATTAAACGTCACTTAGTGTCTGTTACCCATGGGTGAGCCGAACTCACTGTGTGACCTCCTTTTTCCTTTGGAGGGAGGGAACATATGCCATCTATGTGGGGGAATATATATAATTTGGACAGTTTCTCTCTCTTTCCTGTTATTCACAAATTCACAATTTCAAATTTTGCCATGTTCATATAATCCTACACAGCATCTTTACTGTACCTATTATCATAATCATTACAAAAGAACCCTAAAACATAATACAAAATTTTTTTGGACAATCCTATACTCAAATCACATAGTACTCGCATATTATATGAGGCTTCATAAGTAGTACTTTATGTCCACTCAATGTATACTTACTGTCTTATACTTCCAGGAAATATTCACAAAAACAGCATCCTCTTAAATTTCATCAACATTTGTGCATGAGGTCATCTGTTAGTATTGTCACATGGCCAACCTACCACCTCTGCAAGACAGCAAACAAAATTTACCTTCCATCATTCTTCTGTATTCAGGTCATCTTAAACTCCATAAGAAAACAGATATACTTTCATGTTCAAATCAACAGATGATAAAGTGCATAAAAGTCCATTTGCACAAGAAAAGTCAAATCATATATTCATAACTGTACATAGTTGGGGATATGTCATAGTACAGTATTTTGTATACCTCTTTGTCTCTTTGGTTTCTGTTTACTAAGTATAGTAAAACATACAGCATTTGAAATTTGAAATGTATACAAATACCTGTTGATGAGCATGGGTTTTACCAAGACCTGTACCACCACAGCTCTCCTTAGACAAATGACACATTTTGACTTCAACAATCCAAAACTCTGTTCCAACAAACCTGAAATTGTCACTTGTGACCACTAATTAATGATTAGGAGTGACATTATACTTTATGTTCTTACATACATCTACATTCATATATGAGAAAATCTTTCTCTGTCAAATTGACAAACGATACAAGTCAAAACAGAGAGTTACAAACAACCAAAAAATCAGTTTGATTTCATTTCATTGGGATAGAAATATGAATGGGTTCATGTGCTTTCAATATCTTTTTTTTCTATCCATTTTCAATGAGACAGAAAAGTCTGAAGTTCAGCTTTATGAATTAAGCACAGGTGACATGCCTGACATCAGACACCTCCAATTAGCCTGTAGTTACAAAACAGTAGTATCCATCACTGAAGCACATATGAAAGATGCCCCCCCCCCCTCCAACAAAACAAACAAACAAACAAACAACACAACAACAAGTGTTCATGGCATTTGATGAGGAATGACAGGAGTTGTACCATATCAAGGGGAAAATGCATAAATCAAAGAAAGGGCTACAAAAATTGACCCTATCTAAAGCACAATGTCAAAAGTAAAAACTTTATTCTTCAAATAAAAAGTCACATCTCAATAATTACTAGTAAAATGAATGGCTAATAAAACAAGAGAGAGAATGTCGACACAACTTCTGGAGTGAAATTTTTCAAGCATCCACCTCAAAAGTCCGAGATTGGTGTTAACGCTGAAGGACAATACACTAAACCATACTGATGCCACAGTGAAAACCAATTTCAACAAAATTTTCCTTTCTGTCCCACGGAGTATTAAATTATCCCATAAAAATGCTATTCTGTCACACAATGCATAAAATTCAATTGTAGCGCCGATGCTTAATGATTCCACTCCCTATGGTACAAAGTAATTAAGAATGAAATGATTCTAACCATCACTTAATCTTCTCAGACACCATACCCATTCACACCTAAATTACACACTGTAAAACAAGATCTTTTCGCGGCATGAAAGTTTCGCCAATTGGAGCGGACGGTCTTTTTCGTGGCATGAAATTTTCGCGAGTTGCCTCTTAACATTCAATGCATATAGTGTAGACAAGAACTTTCGCGTGCATTTTAATTTCGCGAATCTTGGCTCTCGCGAAATTGAAATGCACACGAACATTCCTCATTTTACAGTATTTTCTTCACAATATTCCGCTTCATATACCAGGTGCATTACTAATTACAGAAATAGAATGAGATACAGATTTCCCACATACAGTCAAGACACCTGTCGTATTCAGCAGGATACAGATAAAGACCATTTTCAAGAACACTTATGCACAAGTTGAATTGTGTAATCAATAGTACAGTGGAATGTCGACTTCACCAAGCATTTGGCTATCATAGTCAACTTTTGGTTTAGATGACTGGTTTCATCTTAGAATTCTCAACCATGTACATACAACCCCATACTACTAATACAGGTAACAAACAGAAAAGGCAAAAATAGCAGCATTACCTCCACAATCATCTTATAATGACAAAGTAAAAGGGCAGAGCACACATGACTACTAGACAATGGTTGCTATGGAAACACATCTACAACATCGGAAAGAGTGCCAAATTGTTCATCTGCAGAGCGATGCACTTTTGTGGGTGGTGAAACATACGTCACAATGTGAACAATGGCCACACCTCATTATCTTCTTGCGCCACTGGGTCACAAATGTTCCCACCTCCAATAAATTCTCATACTTGTTCTTTTCAGCTATAAAGTATCATACATACCTGTAATGTACACATACAAATTGTACATACATTATATCATCCATATATTTTATTGTACAGTTTCTTTGATAGAGTTTCTCGCAACATCAAGTGACATACAGTCCTGTGACCATTACAAATGGCAGCATCCTTTACATTGCAGACAATCTAGTAATACTGAGAATCGACAGCTTGGGGCAAAGTTTGACATACAAGCAATTTATTTATTCTATTGGCAGGAAACATATCTTCCGCACAGAATTTGGAATGAACGTCATAATTTCATCCTAGTTAACAGAACTTTATAACAGAGTCCACAAACAGTACATCTGTACTCTGCAAATTGATCATCATCACTCTGAGTCGTTTAAGTTATGGCTTGCAGAAAAGTCTCTTATTCTTTGTCATTACTTGCTCCTAATAATTTTTACAAAAATCTACATTTCACCCCTTGTCAGCACTTTGCTGTAATTTGAGTATTTACTGCATGCATATGATATTTCTGTGTGGTCAAGAGATAATTGCCTGGACAGAGCAATGTGCCTTGATGGATCCAGCTCACAACAAACAATCTTGTAAAAGAAAATGCAAAGGGAAGAAAAATAGGACAGAGACATCAAAGCACATTACATTCCAACATTTTCTTCATGCTTACTCTGACATGGAAATACAAGCAAGAAAAAGCGAAGAAAAAAGATCCAATCATGTATTGCACATGCTCGTGTGTTTACGTGTATATGTGTGTGTGTGTATATGTGTGTGTGTGTGCGTGTGTGTTTGTGTTTGTAAGTAATGCATTAGTATGTACATGCTGCAATGTGTTCCTCACAAATCTGACTATCCTACAAAGTCCTGAGCATTTTGCGCAAGTACCATGTAGCATTCTGACCTTTGGCACAAATCTGGTCAATGCAGGACCAACAACAACAACATCTACCACCAACGTATTTGAACCTGGCTTACTAGACAGTTCACTTTATTTTTCCTTAAAGGGGATGGCTAGTACCTGATCAGTGGGAATCAGTGGGAATGCTGGAGGATGATTGTTCCAATCCTTGTGGGATTCATTTAAGAGTACATTATATATCTATTGTTGTGTGAAAACTATTTGCTTCAGAATGGTCTCATATTCAAGTAATGTGCAGTTTAATGTTTCCAGGTTAGCGTGCCTGGTCAGTGACGGGGCATTAATCTACACATTACTTGAATATGAGACCGTTCTGAAGCAAATAATTTTCACACGACAGTAGATATATAATGTACTCTTAAATGAATAACACAAGGATTGGAACAATCATCCTCTAGCATTCCCACTGATCCCCACTGATCGGTTACTAGCCATCCCCTTTAACCCCTTGAGGACCAGCAGATTTTGCTATAACATGCATTTCCCATAGACATCTGCTCGAGCATACTAGGGACAAGTCTTCAATGGGTTTCAAAGGAATGTAAAAAACAAATGATGACACCAATGCATGAACTTTTCCCGCCTTCCTCCAAATTATTCTCTATCCTCAATCGAGCTGTAGAGTCTGTGTCCAAAAACTTTGACAGTGCAGGGCATCATTACTGTTTTCACATAAAATGCATGCATCAGAGTCACTCCTGTGTATTATATCCAGGATACCTTAAAGGAACATGGTCCCGGTGGTTTAGTCGAATGCGTACGCAAGCGCACGGAGCAAGTTTCCTACAGAGACCATTGCTATCGTTTCCTCTTTAGCACTTACGCTTTGACCCATTTCCCCGAGTCCGAAGAAGTCCGATCCACTGTAGTCAGTGGTCCAATCACAGTTCGGCTCATGATTCAGCTGAGGGAGATGACAGCTTTAGCAAACTTCTTTTGTGATAAGCACATAAGCAGGCACCCTGGCATCTCTACTGACTGCATGATACGCAGAGAAGACAACGAAGGCAACGTTACCTAGCAACACCTACGCGCTTTATTCTTGATGACAGCTCAACTTCGGCAATCTTCGTATCAATGCTAACGGTGATCGGCGTATCATCCAACTGCGCCCTCATACCCACCGGGGCTATGCGCCTTTAAGCTACCTTCCTTTTATCTCTACTAGTACTCTGACACAGCCAAATCTTTCTTGTCCTCAAAATTATTCTAAACAGCGTCGCCACAGCTTTCAGCTACGGTTGTTCTCTTGTAGCCAAAATGCTGTGACATGCCGTCCCTTTTTTTCACACTTTATGATAATGATTAAAAAAAAAGTTCAGAATCATTAGAAATATTTGATATCTTCTGGCAACCTTTCTTAGACTGCCCTGAAATTCAGACGTGCATTTTGTCTGCTGGAATAACATGAAGCATGAGCAGCCTTCAACTCAAAAGGACAAAATCTTTCTTCCACTTTCCTTCCGGAAGACTGCAACCACACAGTGCACTGAGTTGTTGAAGCGACCTTGCGGTGTAATGTAACGCCGCATCTCCACATTCCGTACACATTAAGTCATTTTAAAGTTCGTCATCTCAGCGATCAAGAGCTGCATGAAACTAGCATCAACTCCAAGCCGATGCCAAAGCTGGGGGGGGGGGGGATATATGGGGAGGGGGGAAATACCATGGAGGACAGAGATAACACCATCCTTCCCCATCACAGGCTGAACTTGTCCATCGTGCCGTCGATGTAGCGCAAGATGGCCGCCTTGCTGTGCGGCCACGTCACGGTCACCTGGCGGAGCTGGTTGGCGGTGGAGCTTCCAGAGAAGGGCTTGGTCATGTAGCACTTGACGCACTTGGTGGACGAACTGATCATACCTCCGAGAAGGGAGGCTCCGGACTGGTGGGAGAAGATGATAAAAACAGTGATTCCATGACATTTGCTCCAGCGACGATTGTTCCCATTAAATATCTGATGCTAAACCAAACATAAATTCTACCCACGAACATCACCCTTACCCAAATCTTAATCCTCACATCACACTAAACCTAAAACCCTATCACAACCCTAACCCTAAGTCCTTGGAGAAAATAAGACTGGAGCAAATGTCTTGTCACCCAGAACAGCATGGGTGAAGCTAGCAGGTCTCCGTTTCCACATGCAGGGCAGACATAGAGAAGGTTTGTAAATTCACATCTTGGTCTGTATGGCTGTTGTTTGTTTGTTTGCTATCACATTGAAAATTTGATCATGTCAATGATATGAACCACATACACACACATGCACATACATACACCCTCTCTTTCCCCTGCAAAACTGTATACTCACTTATTACCCTCATAAAGGAATTTAAAATGGCTTAGGATATACTGCTTTTGTAGCATTCTGGTTTTTGTTATTCATGGTACAAACTTCATTTCATCAAGTACTGAACAAGAAGTTGAACCTAATCAAGGTATTCAGAGAGGTTCTATGACATTTGCTACTGCGACAATTACTCCCATAAAATATCTGCACACTAAGCCAAACATAAAACCTACCCACAAACATAACCCTAACCCTAATCCTAATCCTCATATCACACAAAACCTAACAACCCTATCACAACTCTAACCCTACGAAAATTAGACTGGAGAAATTGTTGTAGGAGCAAATGTTGTGTCACCATTTGGAGATCATGTACACCCAAGTCCTAACTGTGTACCCTAGGCTAACTCTCTCTCATCACAATTTGATAACTCACCTGCCAGAAGCAGAGCTTGGTGTCGCCAAAGGCGTAGGAGGCGAGATGTTTTCCATCTGGCGAGAACGAGAGGGCCGTCACCGCCGTCTGGTGTCCAGAAAGTATCTGGGAGTGGGTTCAATGAAATGACAGCCACAACATGAAATTATTCTTCTGTGATTTCCACAGTTAAACACCAATTCTGATATGGACGAGGTTTCAATGACATCATCAAGCTATGGTGAGGGGCAAAAACTGCATATGGGGACACCCATATGCGTGGGCAAGCGCATAAGCGTTACATCCCATGTCCCATCATCGCTTGTGATTTTATCAGGCCAGTCAGGTAGGCTGGTATGTGGTATATGTACCATGCGCTAAAGCTATGCGTTTAATTCACACGCGATTTGTTTTTGCCCCTCAGGCAACGCCTCATTTCATGTCACGGAACCTCGTCTATAGTTGAATGTGTGGCTGAGGAACAGTTATTAAAATCATACATTTAATGCAACACAAAAAACCACTATTTTGTTTTCACATAGATACAATGCCCTTCAGAACAAAATGGACAAAGAGACATCCCTTGAAAGGCAGCTTTGTTACACAAGCATTATGTTATTTTACAACATAATATGAAGGAATTGCCAAGGTTTCTTAAAGCAGTTGGCAATTCTACATGCATAACTCTACTCACAAGTAATTGATATAAGTTTGATTAGATCTCAATTCTACACCAAATGTTCTAACAACCGAAGACTGTCCAGCAAAATCACAGGGGGCAAAGATACCTTGGCTTGTATTCATGCATGAATTAGTTTTAAGGTCTGCTTTTACATTGTCCTCTTTTTCTACATTGAAATTTAAGAGCATGCCATGGATAGTACAGCAAGGATGGAAGGGGGGGTTGGGATGACTGACCTGCGCCTTGCCACTCTTGAGGTCGTACATGGTGATGGTTCCTGCCTTGGCGCCCACGGCCAGCCGCTTGCTGCTGGGGCAGTAGCTGAGCATGTTGAAGCGGCAGATGAGTGGAAAGACCTCCATCAGTCCCTTGGCCTTCACCTGGGAGATCTCCAGGCAGAACACCACGATGTCCACTACCTGAGGTTGGACGTTGGAAAGAAAAAGGAGAGATGGGGATGGATTGAGAGTGGTCAATCTCTTCGGTTGTGGTGATGTCTTTTTAAAAAAAAAAATCAAAGCTGTTGCACCTATAATCTTTCAGCTATACTCAAAGAAGATATGACAACTGCAAGGCAGTCATTTCTACATGTGAACAAACTACAAATGAAAGACATATTGAATTGGAGAAAAAGACTTGTTGACTCTGTCCTACTCTGTGTCCTACATATTCATTAATTCGACTGTTTCAGATTATCAAGTAAAGTTGCCCTTAATTATCATGCACATACATGCTGATACTACACTACCTATTACCATAGCAGTTATTGTAATACTACCTACTTAAAAAGTAAACAAGTTCAGTGAAAATCAATAGACAGAAAAAGAAGGGGAAAATGATAAAGAGCTTGTCAATTGTGTAATTCCTACTAGGCATACACGGGGGAAAAAAAAAATCTTCAGCTTATATGATCATCACAACTAAAAGAGGGCAATGCTGCTATGCCTTTTCTGCATCTGTATACAACTTTTAGACTCTTTGACTTTTATCAATTTCCAATTCCTCGTAGCAATATTTGCAGTAAAGCAATATCGAGGGAGCATGTTCTTATGAGAGTGGAAATTTCATGCCAGTAATTTTTTGCTCTCTTCACTCTCAGCCAAGTAAGATAAATTTCCCAGTTTTTTATTTCCATCGAATCAAATTATGAATATGAAATATCTTACACATAACAAGTGAAAATTTGTGTGCTTTTATATATGAGGTACTTTCATGTTGTGCAAAATTTGTGAAATTTCCACTTTTACAGAAGCATAGTGCACATCTCTGATAATGAAGTCCTCATGACTGGTGCATTTCTTTCATTATATCAAAATGTTGCTATATCCTAACAGTAAAGTATATGAACATACAAAGATCATAGTTTCAGGACCTGAATTTTCCTAAATTGTAAACAGAGTTTCATTACAACTGTGTTTGTTGTAATAAAAGTGCACTGTACTAATCATTCACAAAAACAGAGGCTGTACGTGTGCAAAGTGGTCACCTCCACTAAAAGGTCGGCGACATCGTTCTGCATCTTCTCAATGAGCAGCTCGATGATGCGAAGGATCTCGGCCTTGGCCTTCTGGAGGGGGCTGGTGTTGAGCACGCTGGCCGGCACCTGGGCGTTGGAGGCCATGGCCTGGTGCCGGGCCACCTCCTTGGCCATAGTGGTGATGAAGGTCGCCGGGCGTGCCGTGGCGATGAGGGACAGGGCGTGGTGGGCGCTACGACAGGAGTCCGCTGCTGGAGTGATGGGCAGGCCACTGGAGATGCTGCACATATAGGGATGTCCAATGGCATGGAATGCTTTCAGACAATCCAATATCAGATAAAGCTTAACTTGACATGACATCTGGATCTATTGGCATGAGATGATTTTTGTAGACCAGTGTCATACAGAAATTTCATCATTACAAACTTCATGTTCACTTTATTTATGAAACTAGCACATGGTAAAAATGATGAAATGTCATATGTGCTGATTATATATAATTACATATTAGCAATTATACTACCGCAGTAATAATTGCAGAATGTCTTTGTGATATGCACTACCAGCAGCACTTTCGTGTTTTATTGTAAGATTATTATCAACACTGCCATAGCCATAATCAAAATGATCACTGTTGCAATCATCATCATCACAAATATCAATGACAACCAAATTGACCATTTTTATTGGTCAACATCATCATTACTACCATAACACCTGCATCATTTCTTTTATCATCATCAACTCATGGTCAGAATGGTAGGCATATCACTGCCATCCTCATCATTATCACTGGTTCCATTGCAACTCCTAGACATCTTTGTTAACATCAATAGAAACATCAATCTTATCATTCCTAACAAACATTGACACCATCACCATCACCATCATCATCTTCTTCATCATCACCATCATCACGTTGCCATAACATGAGCGCACATTCATCCCTGACCCTCACCAAGCTGAGTAGAGGGTGGGGTCACAGCACAGCTCCAGGAGACCCAGCAGGACGGCAGACACGTCTATGAAGGGCTCCCACACTGTGAAGCCCCGCCCCATCAGGTCGATCCCCGCCCTGCGGATGGGTGTGTGGGCGGGCAGCTTGTTGCTGGGCGGCTGGAGCAGCAGGAATGCAAGAGCTTGGGCTGGTTTTTGTGTCAAAACATTGAAAAAAAAAAACACATGTGTACAAGTCTGATACAAATTTAGCAAAGGTGCCTGTTCTGACCCTTAAGAAGAAAACACTATCACATCATATCTATTCAAAAGTAAGAACTGTGAGGTTTGTAGCCATTTCCAGTAGGCTACTCCTAAAAGGAAGTGATTGGTAGATGATTTTTTCTTTCTTTCCCCCGGGCTCCACACATATACACAGCCAAACACATATATAACATGCTTCTGAACATTACTAGGTCATCCTCCAATGACATAAAAACATAACCAATGTTTTATCAACTTCAACTGCTTCCTCCATGAGGAAACAAAGTTACACAAAAATCCCTACCTGTATGTCTTGCCAGCGAGTAATCGGAGAGCCCAAAGCCCTGCTGGATTGGACGATTGCTGGCATTACTCGGCGCCCTCTGTCTGCTAGGCTGGATCTCCGCCCCAAACTGTGCCCCCATCACTCCCAGCATCACTATGGCAGTGGCCTGCTTACGACGGGATTCAAACGAGGATGATACCTTGCGGATTGGAGAGTCACCTGAATGTGTGCAGACATTTACAAGAGAAATTATACAAAAATTGATAAATCCATACATCATATTCACTGAAATATATATCTGGAGTCTAGCTACTTACTTTCAAGAGGTAAAATGACTTATGGAATCAAACAAAGATTATCAAGGACATATGCATGATCGGGGAGCACAATAATGTAATATTATGTTTTTTTTAAAAAAAGCTTCAGCAGATTAAACTTTCTATAATGACAAACAATTAGGTGAAAACAATAAGAACTGCTAATTTTTTCTTCACTCTCTACATCTGTCACACAGGGGACTCTTAGCTCAGTACCAATTATGCAAAGAGGGTTTTACAAACGTCCATGTCTTACTGAACTTCATTTCCGAATGACATCCCTTTTGCAATTTTGCACACCTGATAGAATCTCTTCCTCGTTTTCCACCTCGGAGCTCTCGCTGCTCCCTGAGTCCGGGTGATCCCTGCCCATCCCCCCGCCGGCCAGTGGACTCTGCCCGGTCTGCATGGGGGCCGTGAGGCTGACGGATGAGTCCACGTAGTGGGGCAGGTGGGGCGCCCAGAGGTTGATGATCTCCTCCCGCCCGTCAGTGCCGATGCGCTGGAGCTCGGCGAGCAGGAGGGCCTGGCTGGCAGAGCGCACCTCCAGACACCGGTCCTGCCACCGCCGGGCCAGCATCTCCAGGTGAGGGGGCTTGTAGTGCACGCTCCCCAGCAGGTCGGGCAGGAGGACGCAGTGGAGGGCTGCCAGGAGGCTCCAGCCTGAAAATGCAAAGGGCATTCACCACGGGGTTAACATTTACATTCAAAGAAATGACAAACTTCATGACTTGATGAATGGAATACTTATGAATAAATCATCAAACAAAACCACTCCATTACTTAATGAATTAATGATGGAGTGATCATGTAAATAGACACAGCAATCAATGCATTCAACGACATATCGATATCGAGTATGACTAGTGCAACACAAAAACTCACTTTAAATCCATTTGTGACCGTGCACCACAAAACAAACAAAAAGTTGCACCCCTTGATTTTACGCAAGGATTCAAGAAAGGTGAAATGGGTGAACTGAGTCAGTTTTGAGTTTTCCATATTTTCTGAAAGAGCTATTCTTCTTCTACATTATTCTTGAGTTTGGGATCATAAATTGAATGGAAAAAGCGGGTTTTCACTAGCTTTTCTACAACCCCTTTTTTGGTAGAGTATTGTGATCAGGTTTTTCTTAGAGGCCCCTTTCATTTCTTGAAAATCCTTTGCACCCTCTTCACTTTCAACTCAAATAACTTTTGAAAGGATGACGCTACTACTCTGAAAGTTGAGAGTTATCATGGTCAGAATGTGGTAATAAACCATGCTCAATTTCAGCTTAATTTGATAATCCCGTAATTGTTGGTGCTACAGTGGTTAACATCATGTTTTTGTCCCATTCATGGTACAGGTAACACGGCTTAGTAAAGATTAAGCACTTGAATAGACCCTGTACTTCAGAGCCTCTTTACTCAGTTCACACTTTCCAGAGTGTGTGCATTCCTTCCAGTATTTATACAGGTTAGGAGAATCCATTTGAATTGAGTTATACATCATCTTAAAACTTAGAGTCTGCTCTTTTAGAATCTGCCCTTAACTAAAATTCCATGTCTGGCGACTTTTTGTTTGTTTTGTAGTGCAGGGTCACATTTGTTGTTATCAATCAGATGCAGCTTCTAAGGGTCTTCATACTTCTCTCTTGCAGATATGACTATCAATACAAGATTTCCATATCTGAAACTAATACATTTTTCTGTCTGACTTGGATTCTGCATGGACTCATGGCATAGAATCTTCACAGAACAAAACAAACAAATGAAATATTGACAAGATAATTGTGCTGACCTTGCTTGATTTGAGCCTGCTCTGGAGTGAGGTCTGCCAAGTCATCCGTTCCATTCTCCTGGCCGTCTGTCTCATCCCTTCCTCCCTTGCTCCTGGATCTGTGTGTGACAATGTCAAAGATAAAACAATCTTTACACAATATTGAAAATTGCCTTCCATATTGAACAATCCTTCCAAAACATTCTGGGATGCCAATAAATAGATTAACACGCCTGGCAATAAGATGTAATGTTATTGATCTCACAGTAATCATATTCTTTGCCTGCAAAGGTAACATGAATGCTTCAACGGTTATCTTTTCACCTTATAACCAAAGATGAAAATTTCCTTACCTAGCATCACTTCAGTGCTTGAATTTTTACTCTTTAACACACAAATACCTTACAAATCTTTTCACCCTTTTCAAGAGCAGTTTAAGAACAAAACTTTAAAATCACTCGAGCCATCCGGTCGTTGGTACCATGCCATACCTCTTTGCCTTGGGCTTGCGCAGGTGTGACAGCATGACAAAACTGGCGTTGTTCATTCCCATGAGCGTGTTGGCCACGGAGATGACCGACAGGAGGTGCTGCGTGGTGACCGCCCGAGACAACTCCCAGTGGCCCAGGTAGCCTGGCTTGGGCTTATCTGGAGTGGTCAATGAGGGGGGCTCCTGCAGGGGGGGGGGGGGGATTAGGGTCAGCTGTATCATATTTTTTCCATTCACTCTTTGTCCGATTTTTAGTCTGACAAAACTATTCAAAGGCTGCGAAATAGTAGGGGCTGAAAGGAATATTTCCAGCACATTACAGGACTTGCAGCAGCCTCTGCAGATGTAAAAGCACACTGCTGCAGTTAGAAAAAAAAAACAGATATATTTCAGCCAAAACAAGGAAAATCTACACATACCTAGCATGCTCGGTGAAATTCAAAACAAAACAGAACATATTTTTCAATTCAAAAATCATATTCTTCTATATGGCAAAAAACACACTAAAATTTGCGAACACACTTTAGTTGTAAGCTCTGAGATTACCACAGAAAAATGTCAAAATCATTCTCCAGAATGGTGCAGACATAACAAGTGTAAGTGTGATATTAATACATAGTCTATTAAAATATACTCTAAAATTATACAAATCCATATAAATGAGTTTGTTACATGCTTGGACAACATTGTTTGCATTGATGAGTTTCTTCCAGCACTGCTCGTGTACCTAGCTGCACTTGATACCGAGTATACAACCTCACATGCAAATGTGAAACTACATTTTCTGACACTGTTCTGTTGCTATATTTCAAATCTACTTGCAGCTGTAGGAACTAATTTCTTAAAATGATACCTTCAAAGCAGCATGGAAATTCAAAAAGTTGACTGATAATCACTTGATGTACAAAATGTTACATATACCTTTATGTGATTTCTAGTGCTCCTTATGAACATATATATCAAAAGACAAAATGACATACAATCATGTGCATTAGAATAGAGCATCAATTCCACTACACAAAAAAAGTTGAAACTCCCTTCCAATAAAACATTGACAAGTAAACAACACCCAGACCGCTGGTAAACGACAAGATTTATCATCAGTTCTGTTTTCATGATACAGCAGCAATCCTGTTAGACATGCACCAAAAGGATATAATAAGCCAGTTCACAGTTACAATCTGAGCATGTGCAGATAAAGGTCATTGCAAACCTTCTCTTGAAATGGATTTGTAGCTGAGGTATTCAAACCTAGATAGGGCTTCTTGACAACTGTGTTGTAAATGAACCAGGTTCAGATTGGTATTTATTTTCGGCAACATTAACATAAGCCATTCATGCAGCACTGACATGTAAATTAACACTTCCTACATTGCTGTTTTCAACTGCTCTTCTTTAAGACTATTCCATATTTTGCAAAGTCTGTGGTTGGAGAGGTCATTGCAGACTAGTGCTAACTGTGAACTGGCTTATTATAAAGCCACCATGCTCACCTGGTGGCTCCTCTTCTTCAGTTCCAGAGCCTCTTTGGCCGACATGGTGCTGGGATCTGGAGAGTGGGCTGGTGTGGCCTCCTGGGCCATCAGGTGGTGCCAACCAGGCAGCATGAGAGACATGTGGGCACCATGAGACAGCAGACCAAAGGAGACGGGACAGAAAGGCTTCAGCAGTCCCAGCTTGTGTGCGCAGATGTCATCAAGGGTCGGGTCCAGACCCCAGGCGTGCAGGCACGACATGAACAGCTGGGCGATGTCGAGGGTCAAGTGGTTGGACTCCAGGGTCAGGTGCTTCGGCCCCTTGCGCCTGGCTCCCGTGTGCGACTGGGAGGCCTTTGGTGGCCGCAGCGACCCCATGTCGTCGGAGTCCGAGTCGCTGTCTCTCATCTGCTTCTCTATGTGCTTGGAGATGAAGCCCACCACCTTCTGGGACAGCTTGGGCGATTGTCCCGAGCCGGCTTTGGCCATCTGAGCCGCCATCTTAGCCATCTCCCCCTGGGCGCCCCTGTTGATGATACCCGGTATCAGATTCTTGTCTGTCAGCAGCTGCACGATCAAGTTCTCCGCGTCGAAGAATAGGACGTGGAAATCCGGGTCCTTCACGTTGGACTTGATGGCCTGGATGGTGAGGGCATGAGAAGGATCCTTGTTAGCGATGTCCCCGCTGTTGGGGACGTTCAGCATGGAGCCCTGGGCGGCAGCCAGGAGTGTGCGGTGTGCTGCATTCTTGATGGCCGTCAGGCTGCGTCGGCGGAAGGCCTGAGCGATGCTCTGTGCTGGGGTCAGCATCATCTCCGTTGTGATTCCTGAAGCATCACACGCTTCAAGTATGTCTTCAGCTGTACTCCCTTCTGCCACCCTATCGAGATGACCTGCAAACAAGAAAGTTATCACTTTAACTAAGACTTGTCATTTCATATGATACTCAACCAAAATCCAAATGATTAAAAAAAAAAGAATTCCGAGGAAAGAAGCATTGAAACTGAGGCACCTCACTGTAAAATAGTTATTGGTGCTAATTACCACTGTACCGGTAATCAAGGAATCCAAAGCTTATTACCAATCTTCAAGTTGTAAACATACATCACAGACACATAATATAATATCGTATGTCCCCCCCCAAAAAAAAAAAATAAATAAAAATAAAAATAAAAATAAAAAAATAAAAAATAAAAAATCTAATTGGACTTTATGCATTTGCAATTTTCAAAATAATCATACAATCTAAATGTTATTTCACGTTATACCAACCTTGTTACCTACTGCTTGCAGAAAACCAAATTCAATATGGTTTTATCGGTCACAGTGAAATGAGGATCTTTATAAAGCATGTCACTGGCCCATTTCTTGCAGGTTCGGCACTCGGATGCTCTTGGCATCCATATGAATGAAAATATTTTACTCACAACTAACTGGGCAACCAAAGCGGTAATCTTTCCTTTGTACCTATGCTATGTGCCATGGAGAAGTTGTGCGTACTGTATAGGAAAAAGACAATCGAACCAAAATTGCCCCCATTCTCACCCGTCTCCATCTGCCAGACAAACACACTGTTATCCTCCAAGCCAACGATGAGGAAGTCCTCTGCCGGCCGCCACTTGATGTGCCTGATGGGGAACAGGTGTCGGCTGGCAAGGAGCATGCACTTCCTGTCCCTCAGACTGAGGAGGGCCACCGAGTGGTCACTGGCCACAGTACACACACAGGTTAGGACACGAGCCTGAAAAGATGCACGGCAGAGAGAAGCATACATTTGAGATACAGACATCTCTTTGATTAAAATCATCCATTCAAATGAAGTAACTCTGTTTAGGTGGCTGTTGGGGAAGTTAAGAAATAAGACCGATCAATGTAACTTACGATAACTTTAAATAGAAGAATCACATTACAATACTAAAGCAATGGTCAATATCAACATATTCTTAATGATTAACTGCTTTATTCCAACTGTCTTCCAGTTCACAAATGCACATCATGCAACTTCAGCTGATGAGCAGATGCCATGAAATATACCTAAAATGGTCTGATAATCACATGGTGTCTGCCATGACTTGGATTGCTCAAAGGATCAACACAAGCTGTATTCACAGTCTGTCCTAGAATGAGTCAGAATCCTTACATTACACTCTGCTGGTGGTACGACGATCCTCGTAAGCTCCCCACCATGGACGCAGAACGTGTGCAGCATGCTGCCGGCAAAGATGTCCCAGAGGCAGACGGTGAAGTCGACCCCGCCCGAGACCAGGTAAGCGGGGTCGTAGCGGGTGTGCTCCTGGTTGGGATACATGAGACATGTGATCTTACCCTGGTGGCCACGAAGGATGCGATGAGGGGGCCAGCCTAGGATGGACAAAAATCGCACAATTTGCTCAAGTTGTTTGGCATAATGGACTGGTGACAACTACAAGCATAGATGTTTTGACCTGAATCATCGGAAACAGCTTTAAAGACAGCATAATGTAATGGAATCCCATCTCAACCACAGAAAAAAGAAAACATCGATATCTGAAAAGCAAATTTGTTAACACACAAACTTATTGGTCAGACCTATGATGGCACTGGGTTTAAGAATTACATTTTTAACCACTTTAATTTGTGAATTTGTATATTTACCTATATATCATGAGTTCCGTGAATATGACACATGCGCAACACTTTCACAAAATACCTTCTAGGCCCTGGCTCAACGAACCCTCCACAGTTGCAAGTTACAACACCTGCAACTCCCAACAACTGCAGCTACCATGGCAGCAGCCAGACAACAACCAACAAGCACTAAGGACTGAGGATGTTGCCTTGATACTGACTTGAATTTTTAGAGCTATGCAATAAGAGCCAACATCCTTAATGAAACAAACACCTTAGCCCCATTTCATCAAAAGTTGCAATTAAATCAACTTTATATGCTGCAATGGCAAGCAGAGACTCCAACTCTCCCGTTTTCGACGGGAGATCTCCCGCCGAAAACCCATTTTTGCAAAATCTCCCCTTCTCCCGCTTGAGAGTTAATTTCTCCCGCCCTGGCTCTGTGTCTCCCGTTGGAAATGATTTCTCACTTATTGCTATCGTATGTTGACAAAAAAATAAGCCTTAAATAGCACCAGAGAGCATCTAGAACCCTAGGAACTTCGTGCTTTGCACACATGAACTTGGAGTCTCCTGTTTGCTAGGGGTTTCGGGCGGGAGAATCTCCAGATCAGAAGGTGCTTGGGGGTTGGAGTCTCTGGGCAAGTGTCACAGTAATGACAAGAATCCTGCTTCCTGATTGGCTGTTGCTACGGGAAGTTGCCATTCTAGCAAAGAGTTGCTATCCTAACATCTTCCATGAAATGAGAGCATGGGATCCTGGTAAATGCTTAACTTGTCCTCCATACAGACCTCTTCCTCCATACCTGCCTTTCAATAACCGAATGCCAATTACACCTGCATAGTATCTATGGGAATTTCAAAATCTTGTAAAGAACAGGTTGAGAGAATGAAAAGCAAAAGAGAACAAAGACAAAAACACACACGCAACAAAAACAAAAAATATGATGAAGAAGGTCTCACCCCTCCTGGCTGTGTGAGGGCCTTCAAGGAGTTGAGCAATGGCAGTCTGCACAGCGGGGACGATGGCAATACTCCCATCCTGCCTCCCACAGACAATCCAGCCCTGGCTGGGGATATAGACGCTGGCTGTCACAACCAGATGCTTCTCCTGGGTTCCGTCACTGGCCAGATTCTGAAATTACAGAGATTAAGATCACTATTACGAGCATATAGGAACACAAACACACACAACACACACACATGCATGCACGCTTACAGACACACCCAAATGCAAACAAGCACACACATAGAAACACACCCAAATGCATGAAGGCATGCAATCTTAACAGATACTAACTTCTTATGTACACAAGGTGGTCACTGTAATCTCATGACACCAATATATTTCATATTGAATTTATCAAAATGGACAGCTTGAAGTTATATTCATTTTCGAATTGATGAAAATATTCCTTCAAGTGGTTTTTCATTGCAACTGATCAACAAATTGCCCTAAATCAATGTAAACAATGTACTTATTTACGTCAATGTAGGACAATTCATCGATCAGTTGCAACATCCATTTTGTTGTCATTTTCCAAGGAGGCAGGTCAAACTCATCCATCAAAAGGTCAAACTCATCCATCGAAAGGCAAAAGGCTGCTAACTTTAAATACATCACTCTAAGTACTGAATGTTTAGTTTGAACTTGGTAGATGTCTCATGTTCATTGTATCATCATAAATAAAGGTAACTGTTAATAATCTTCATATCAATGCTTGGCTGGATTTAGCGGTAACTTCTTTCAGTTTCATGTAGACACATTTAACAGTATCTATTAACCTATCCTTAGGATAAAAGTCACACAGCACCAATAGACAGGAGAAGTTTGGTGAAATGAGTGCAGAGGGGGGCATTTCATGAAGCATTTTGGTCGGATATTTTTCTGACAAACTGTTACAAGCTATTGAAATCCTTGCATCTGATTGGCTGAGAGCCCAATTTGTCCGACAACTTGTTGGACAAAATGCTTCATGAAATGCCCAAACCCCCCCCCCCCCCCCCCCCCGATCTCTTACCAGTTGATCAATGATGCCGCTTGGTTTGGGGTTGCATGACTCCCAAGTAGCACTGAGACTATTGCTGGCTGTGGGCGGCATCACTAAAGAAACAAAATCAATGCAAAATGCTTTGACATTACGTTGTAATATAGGCTTGTCCATTGTAAAGTACATGAACATTCTCTTGGGAGGGGGGGATCATATATTAAAATATATTTGATATCTGTCAAGTTATGGTCTTCTCCAAGAAATTATAACATAAAGCAAGCAAAGTAAAAATTTCCAAAGAGTGGCTGGAGGACCAAATATTTAATTATCCATTATCAAAATTATATAAAATGTTATATAATCTTCTCCATCCAATCCCCCCCCCCCACAAAAGCAAATTTTATCATACATGAGTATGTTTATCCTAAATCATTCACATTATTTCCACAATACCACAAAACTTCTTTACATTTCACATAGCATTTACATTAGAGAGAATTTAGTACACAGATTTAGTATCACGGGTATTTGGTAATATCAATAACTTATTATCATTAATTTTCTAAATTGTAAAGATACATTTTATGTCCACCACAAAATGGTCTTCTTCAATATATTTTCTAAAATATTATACATTCATCATTATTGCAATCATCATCATATCTCTATAAAATATGCTATCAAAAATCTAACCTGGCAGGGTATCAAATTCCTCTTGTTTGAGGTAGCTAAGCTCCTTGTCTGATACTTCCGGAATCTTCCAGATAGTGACCCTTCCGGAGGAATCCCCACAGGCAAACAGCTTGTAGAATGGACCCCGTCTTCCGTAGAAGAATGTCATGGCAGGTGAACAAGACAATGGCTAAGAAAAAATAAGACATTAAAAATCTATTTCAAAAAAAGTGTAATTCTAAATATCTGAAAACACAACTACAGTACTACAAAACACAAATATTTCAACACAGCAGATAGAAACTTATTGTATATATACAAATAATAAGAAGAATAACAAGTATTGCTATGAAGATTCAAATGACTGTACAAAAACAAGACTCTGTCAAAGCAAGGTTACCTTTGTCGAATACACTTCAAATTCTGTCTGATTACATAAAAGTCTTTTTGAAATTTGTCTAGACAGCTTTCTGGGCATAAAGCAGAGCATTAAAGCTGATTACCATTATTACATTATGACTCCTTTAAAGTAAGATATCAAACATTCATATATCTAAGAGATTCGTGCACTTGCATTACACACATGAAGTAGCCCTAATCATATACACAGATTGAATACAAGATTCTATCCTTTATTAAAGTTCTCCTTTTCACCTAGCCTTTACACAACGCTGCACACTGGCACTGGTCAGACTGACCCTGATCAGTTTTTGTGTTGAGATAAGCTGGATTCCGTGGCTATGATTTATGGCTTATCATATACAAAGAAATACCTTGATCATGCAGGAAGCACAAAGAAGGGACATTAAAATCTTGACATACCTTCTCAATAGGAGCCTCCAGCACACAGTAGAGGAATGGTTTTGTAGCTGGAGTGCCGGGATTCTGGCCAATGCTGCTTCTAAAATCATCGCTCTCTGGAATACAACTAGGTGGGAAAGAAAAATGAGATGTCAAGTAATCAAGTAATAAGTGGGCCACACAGGATGAGGGTGTGCCTTCCCCCACAGTATCAAAGGAGCTTTAGCATTTAAAGGGATGGTACAGTTTTCGTTGAGATCGGGATTTAGGTTTCCAGCGTGTTTTGATGATGATTTTTTTTTAGATTATGAGAAACCTCTTATGAAATATGGAAGAGCGTATAATTCTAAGAGGAATTGAATGCTTTTTAACATTTCATAAAAAGGTTTTTAAGTATCTTGCAAAAAGTTAAAAGCTGAATCCCCACCTCAACAAATACTATAGCCATCCCTTTAAGCTGTGAATTGTGTGGTCTGGTACATTCTCAATATAATATTTTGGCTTATTCTGATAAAACTAGAAATGTCGCTACAGCGACTGGTTATACCCCCGCCAAACAACATTTCATAAGCTTTGGTCAAAACAACATTTCATAAGCTTTGGTCAAAAAACTGAGGAAGTAGTTAAATCCGCAAGATCTTTCCTTGATCTTCTGCCATTAATATGCCGTTACCATGGCAACGTACTTTCGGGTACTGTCGAAAAATGCGTCTTGCACATCTACAACCAAAGGCACACATCTGTACCAAGTTTCATGGAAATTGGGCAAAAACTGAGGAAGTAGTTTGCAACACAAAATTTTCCATCATTTTGGCTCATAATATGTGAGCTGTTACCATGGCAACATACTTTTTGTCACTGTCAAGAAATGTGTCATGCTGACCTATATCCTAAGACAAACATTCAATATGAATTCCATGAGAATTGGAAGAATACTGATGAAGCAGTTTTGCCATGAAGCATTTTGCCCTATATTTTACCAATAACATGCCGTTACCATGGCAACGCACTTTTTGCCACTGCAGAAATATGTGTCTTGCACATTAACATATTCAGATGAACATCTGTACCTAATTTCATAAAAATTGATCAAAAACTGTGGGAGGAGTTCGCGACGCAAGATTTGTACCCATTTTTGCCCATAATATGCCGTTACCATGGCAACGTACTTTTGGGTACTGTCAAAAAATACGTCTTGCACATCTACAACCCAAGGCACACATCTGTGCCAAGTTTTATGGGATTCGGTTGAAAACTGAGGAAGTAGTTCGCGACGCAAGATTTGCAACGGACCGACCGCCCGCCCGACCGCCCGACCAGCCGCTGATTCCTATATACCCCCTTTAAACTTCGTTTGGCGGGGGTATAAAAAAATAAACCACTGTCCCAAAATATGCAATCTAAGCTGTGGAAATCCACACTTTTTTTGGTCTTGTGTTTGATGTTTGGTGTTTAAGGGAAGTTTGTTTGTGGACGATCACACACACACACACACAAGCACAAACATGCACACACACACTCACGTATCATTCCACTCACTTTGAAGGAAGCTGATAGAGATATCCCTTTCCCTGGTTACTCCAGACCAGCACTCGGTCTGCCGCGATGAAGTCCCCCCCTGACCAGTGCTGCCCTTTCTCACAGTACTGGACACAGAGCTGAGAAAAGTCCCCAGCATCACAGATCTGAAAGGAGAGAAAAAAAACAAAACATGAGAACAAATGTGCCATGTTCTAAAGGCATGTGACACAGACTGATCCAAAATTCTTGATTGGACTAAAAAAGATACACCCTTTCAACAAAATTTTACTTCTCTTTCAATGTCAAAAGAGAAAATTGTTATATTCTGATTCTGATTTGAAACAAAATAAGTGAAAATATCTCTGAGGCAATTCATAGATACCGGTACCTTTTACAGCACTCCTATAATCCAATACTTTAAAGAATGGTGTTGCTCTTTCTAAGACTAAGAACAAAAGCAAAATATTGACTTGGGAAACTTTTTATCTGACTTTGACCTTGTCAGCCAATCCTTGCTTCTTCTGGCTCCCTGTCTGCAGTGATTGGCACAGATGATTGACCTGAAACTAACTGTCCATGAATAAGTTCTGAGTAGTATTCTTAATTCTTGCTGTATCACAATGGCCTTCACAGAGATTACTGTATTGAAACTTGCTCAGTTTGTCTGCTACAGTAAAATTCCTGCCAAGTATTGGGGGGGGGGGGGTGGGAGTCAACAGCTTGCCAATCTTACTAGCCTGGTTTTTTATGGTCACTTACAACACCAAACACCAGGAACCATTATGAAGGCTTTCAAAACAAGAGAGCTTTTCACCATAGACTGGCACTTAATGGATAAGTGTACTTTCAGTATAAAAAGAGGGATGGAGAGAGGTGCTAGGGGTTGAGATGAGAGTTAACTTTCTGTTCTCACCTGCCACTGTTTACTGCACACCACCAGGACAGTCCTGAGAGTGAATGCACACACAGCCAGCGACTTTGCATTCCGACAGCGGAGCTGTTTACATTCCTCCTCGTACTTTGGCTCCGTCTCCTGGATACAAGCAATCAATGTCACACCAAAACAGGTTTGAAATTGCTTTTCCATGCATGCAGCAAAGGAGGAATAAAATGTGAATTTAAACTATCCTGTAAATGGAAGTGCATCTATGTGTACCCATGATACGTCATTCAATAATCAAGCCATACTAAAGAAATAAGGCAGCTTACAAGGATAAATTAACATTCACACAAATCATTCCTGTGTTTTTCGGACCTTGTTTTTGTACAGGCAGCCACAAATGACACTCGTGGACCCGAATATTAACAAAAAAAAGTTTCCAAAATCAATTCCATGGTTTAACTTCAGACCATGGACTGAAACAAGTACAGCTGTACACATGATATGTGTACCTTGCACATGTACATGTATTCATCATAGGATGTTGGATTGCTCCTTATCTTATACTCTGAAAACTGTGACATCTATACACTGTAAATCCACCTCCCTCGTGGCATTTCAGTGATAATACGGGAACAATAAGAACTTTACCTTTTCATTACTGCACAAGTTCCAGACCTTTAGCATACCAGAAGTTGAAATACCAATCACCACATCCTCTGCGTCAAGAGAACACAGGAAAAATCATTAACTTTTTTACTTTCTTTGCTACACTCAACACCAATTATGAACTATTTTGTCTCCTTGCAGACATCTCATACAATTGTATGCATGATCGGGTCTAGGTCAATTACCCCCTGGGCAATTACCCCAGACCCTTCCCCTTCCCCTGACCCTAACCCTAATCCTAATCCTGAACCTAATGCTAACCGTAACCCAAACTCTAACCCTAAACCTAACCCTAACCCCTAATCTTTACTCTAACCATATCACTAACCAGTATTTAGCCGGGGGGTAATTGCCCTAGGTGGGTAATTGCCCTGATACAGTATGATCAACTATTGCAATAAATATTTCCATCGATTAATGTGTCACCCAAGGGAATATTTTTTCTTCTTGAAATAGAATGGTAATTTTTGTTGATGGACAGATATTTTGAAAGAAATGGTGTACAATTCTACGTAATGAAATTGTTGCACAAATTACGTTTTGTATAGCAGTCACACCAAAGTCCGTAACAAATTGCTACAATGCGATACCAGGAAAATTATTCCAAACATCCTAGTACTTTTTTTCTTTTCTTTTCAGGATAGAATTTTTACAAAACTCTGGTCAAAGCAACCATATTTTGACATTGCATTCTGTAGTTCAATATAATGCTTTGTTAAAATGTGGACACACGTGTCCACCTTTGTGACTTCTTAGCATAGTGAACATCACTTGTTTGTGATGGCATGGATTAAAAACATTAACTTGTCTCATTCTGTTATCTAACAGTTCCATCACATGACTATGAGATGAATTTACAGCAATAAACAACTTCCTGCATTAAAATACATGGAAAGCTATAACAAACATAATAACAATGTAAATTCGCTTTAAAATATATGATGAAGTCATCTAATATTGGAAGCCAGTTTAGAGATACATTCTGCACATGAGCAGATAAAGTCATCCCCGATTAATGGAACGGAATGAGACACAGAGTTGTAATGAGCAATGTCATGACGGTTTCTTTAACATGGCAGTGATAGAACATTTCTAAACAATCAAGGGAGCTTTTTAACATAAAAGCAAATTGGATCACATAACTAGGCCATGTGTAGCTTTACAACCATTTTGCTTCAGTGGTTTAAAATTTGGGATCATTTGAACCAGCCCTAACCACAAACAGATCTATATGTCAAAAACCCATATCAGCGCTAAATTATTATTAATCATTACCGGTATTTACTATGCAACATTCTGTCAATAGTCTGTCATGATGTACTTCTCTCAATCTCATGATTTCCACATGGTACATCTTTGACAAAAAACGGCTGACAAGAGACAAAAGTAAAGTCTTCAAATGTAGAAAGCAGGGCAAATTTGACCCCGTCCTACCTTGTCTCTTCAGGGGACGGACGACACAGAGGGCGGAGATCCAGTCCGGAGCGACCTTGGAGGACAGGGTATAGAGCAGTTCCAGGCTAGAGGCATCCAGTATGTGTACATCGGGGTAGTATCCCTGACAGATGATCCGCCATTCCCTGCTAGACCCCTGGGTCACCTGGTATGGCTGGGCGGGAAGTAACAGGTGTACAATTTCATTTCATTTAGACTCTAGCCATAAACGAATGTTCATTTTAAACGACAAATAAACTTACAACTTTTATGTTCCAAAATCAGTTTAGTTGTTAGTGCTGTGGGGTTTTTTTTCCCTTGTCATTTTTTTTTTCACCTATAAGCCCAAATCTAATGAGTAAGTTTGGACAAGTAAATCATTAATGCATGGTTTCCACGTAATTTTTCTTGTAGTATACACGGCTAGGGTAAATATTATAATCCTACTAGAGATGGACTTTGATGTCATGGAGTGCATGAACCTAAATACATCAAAACATACACTATGAGGAAATATTTATAGAATGTCTATAGTCATGTTATCAGAAATAAAAAAAAAATCATTCTCATTACTTCACCGGCAGAGATACAAATGTACTCCCGCATTATCAAGCACAGTGCCAACGGTTTAAGTTTCAGACAATCATGATATAATATTTGCTACTAATTTTGAATCTGTTGCAACATTTTTATAACAAAACCTCAACAGTTTTTGAAAGTCCTCATTGCTCAGCTTTTGAATTTGCCTCCTTACTGATATCCAAATAACGCAACATCCTGCATTCACGCCGCATGTTGTTAAAGGAACAGACATATAAATGAGCCAGGATATTTACATGCATGTTGAGATGTACACCAGAAAGTTTAGTTTGCTCTATACATCTTCCGTCACAGACGTCCCACAAGAAGATCTCTCTGCAAGTGTTAATCATACACATGGGGAGGTAAATATTATGAGCATAACTTGTGATAGACAATGAATTTCCTTTCATTATTCTAACACTAAATATGTGGGTTCATGTAAGCAATGAACAAGACGTTCATTGTAAGCAATGAACAAGATACAGAAGTCACGCTTCTCAAGCTACACTTTTCATCAATGCCAAATCTACTGTGAACTGCATTAGAAAAATGTTGTTTAACAAGGTTTACACATTCATGTACTGTATAGCACACACACACAAACACACACACACACACACACACACACAAATTACACATGCATGTCCTTACACTGTACATATGACAGATTTTTTGCAGTTTCACTTTCCATACAAAAGGAAACCAACAGCATTTCTGGTAGACCATATTAGAAGTACAAATAATTCAACTTGACATGGTAATAGTAATCATTGTGTCTTTGGGCAATAAACATATGACTAATATCTAAAATCTACTTCTGAGTACAGACTTTAACCTTGAATGAAATAAGTCTCCTCAAATATAAACTGACAGTGGCTTTTTGGAGATGGAGATTCATACATGGCGCTTCATCTAGTGCTGCAAGTACTGTATGTGTTACGAGTTTTCTATTTCAGTGGTGAGATTTCATCGACATAGTAACAACTTACATGTATGCATGTTTTGATTTGATGACTAAAGGCAAATTCGGCAAAGCAATGAATGAAGGGACTGAAACAGAGGGTGAAGCCTTTAACTTGTGAAATGACAGTACATTTGTGCATTCCAGTCAAAAAAAGGACAACTTCTGACATGTCTCACCCATTCTCAGCGGCACTGACAAAGCTGGCTGACTCCCAGTTCTCATTGGCCCGTGCAAGGCACGTAATCGACGAAGAGTGTCCAAACAGCATGTTCCTTGGCACAACCTGAGGAAAGACAGTCCAAAGACAAACTGACACAACTTAAATTTATGGAAATTACTTGTGATGTTCTTAATTCATTTACTGTACATACATTTTATTGTCACTTAGAATGCTCAAACTTACCGGTATACTGTACCACAGTATAGCTAAAAAAAAAAAATTATACAACATACTACCATCAGGCATAATTACTAATAAAACAATGAAGCAGGTCCTAACGAAATGATTGGTTGAGAGTGTACACATAACAAGACACTTATTTTGCCTAACACGTAATCTTGCTTATGACTGGCCATTAGCACTTTTGTGTCGCGATGAATGATCGGGTGAGATTTCATTGTTTTACATATTTGTGATGTGGGTGAGTTATGAAAGAATAAAGGATCTGCAGGGCCATTCTCAGATTAAGCGTTCAATTCCATGTGAGTAAAACCGAAAAATCAACCACAAAGTAATACATTCAAAGATGTGTTTTCGGAAACTTCAAAACCGGTCAAATACGAAACAAAAAGTGGAACATTCTAAATGATGGCCATTCATTGAGTAAAAATGAATTGAAATAGAGCATCATATATGATTTTTGATCACCAATCAGATACGTTACCGCAAATTTACATGTTGTAATGGACTCCTAACTCTGAATTAAATTCATTGTTTTGATCCAATTTCTGTTCAGGAAAAGACATCTGTCCCCCCTAAAGATATTGGGATTTTTCAAGAGGTAAAGATGTTGTCATCCCTTGCTAATTGGTAGAAATTATTTCTGTGTGGTAGGTTGAAATATGCTTTTTGCTGAAATGAAATATAACCTTAAGATTCACTTTGTATTTTTTGCAAATTTCGCTTACAAATAAAGTTTCGAATCCCACAAATCATGCAAAGGGAACGATCCGATCTGGAATTTCCACAGGAAACAAATATGAATTGCTTTCCCGGGGAAATAACTATTGAAAAAACATCGAATCACCTTTGGTAACGTATCTGGTAAGATATAAGTAATAATTTTAGTTGTGTATGAATTAATACATATCACCTGTTTAATTATTTACCTCATGAATTGATGTAAAAATGAATAATGTAAGCCCAAATTAACCATTTTAAACATTGTACGTAATATTTAAACTATGAAATGTAGTGGAAAAGAGCCCTAAATGTGAAAGCTGAGTTCTTCATTCGCAGAATATTCTCATCTTACGTCTGAATGTATTTATCCATCTGACTATAAATATTCATTAAGTTTTGATGGATAATGCAAACAAGGTTTAAAATATATATTTTTGCAGGCACTTAGAAGGAAGTAGGTACAGTCTATGAACTCGATGTGCCAAACAGTTGTTTGACCTATGGTAACGTATTTGGCTCATTCCTTTTAATGAAAATGAATAAATAATTGTTCAACTTATCAATGAATCTTGAGTAGTTCTTCATATGTTGAAAAACACTAGAATAAATATGCAACAGAACACTGGAACTTTTCTCGGAAGCGTTTCATAAACTACTTTTTACTCTTTCAAAGTTTGGTAACGTATCTGGCGTACCGTAAATGAATCTGTCGGTGAAGTTACAGAGCAATATCTACTGAATATTCTTCATTTGAACATAACTTTAATTTTTTATGGAAGCGTCATTCTATGCAGAATTATTTTATAAACACTTTGTTTTACATAACATTATTTGTCACCGTGGGTGCCCTGAATTATACGTAACGTATCTGCTAAATCTGAAAAGCAAAAAACTGCTATGCTGAATCTTAGCTTCGTCTTGTAAAATAAACGTTCAAAGTTGTTGCATAGAATATGAAAGTGGCTGGGTTTTATAGAATAGAACTTTGGAGTTTATGAGCACACAACGATTTGTTTGTAAAACCATTTACAATTTCTTTTCAGCATTTTGATTATGTGGTAACGTATCTGTCGGAAAACTTGGCATTAAGTTGTGAGACACTGACGCACAAAGAAAAATCATGTAGAAGTGTTGCTCTTTTTCACCTCTCTGTCCTTTTGGTGTAAGAATATAATCCTGAGGTCCAACAAAACGAAGCATGTAATGTGTAGGGATGAATTTTGACCAGATTTGATCCCCAGAAAGCACAAGACCAATGAGCAAAATTCGGTCACGTATCTGGGGTAACGTATCTGTGGTAACGTATATGGTCGATCATATTATTATGAGAGCGATATCTACCAAATATTTCTCACTTGTACTAAACTTTAATGTTGAATCGATGCGTCATTCCGAGGAGTAATGTATAATATACAATTTGTTTGATATTGCAATATCTGTCGCCGTGGGTGGCGTGAAAAGTATGTAACGTATCTGTCCAAATAAAAGTGTAGAAAACCGATATTTCAAACATTGTACCGTATTCTCAATAAAGAGCTGTTGCACAAAAAATCTAAGTACTTGCAGTGTATGAAGTATATCCTCAGGGTTTCATATACACAGGGTCATTGCATAGTCTTGTTATTTTCGCAATGCTGTAACACTAAAGAAACTGGTAACGTATCTGGCGGTGAATTTGGCGACAGGTTTCAAAAGGCTATAAAAAAAGAAGTCAATAAAAGTTTTGGAACTTTTTGAGTATTGTGATTAGCACATATGATATGCTCATCGTCCATGAAAATGATATTTGGAAAGTATGTTTGTGGACGGAGAGGAGCAATAAAACATAATTCTGAAATAGCCGGCGACACTGCGTTTTGGGGGTCTTAACGAAGTTTAACAGCAAAATTTTATACAAAAAGGCAGACAACCGCATTTGATCGTGTTTATTTTCAACAAATAAAGTCCTCGTGATATATTATACACATTTAAATAGTATCTAATAGGTTTCAGGGAACCGCAAACTGTCATGGAATGTCGGCGACACCAAAATTCCGTATTTAAACGCTTTTACTGAGAATGGGCCTGCATCATCATGTTATAAAGCAAATAGTACACATCATTTTGTTTGGGCACTAGTATAATTACCAACACTCAGTACCTTGGAAAGAGACCTAACATCCTCAGCTAAGTGTACTGCCTCAAGCATGTTTAATTGACAGTTCCAAACTTATGTACAATGTACCTTGTGTAGGTAATTCTTACTACTGCTCTCACTGGTGTATATTATTTGTATGAAAGAGCTTTTGCTTCTTCTAAAATCACTGTGTTTCAACAAATAGCCAAGAACAGAGAGTTAATGGCCAATTATTCTAAATAATCTTTGTAGATGAATACAATGTGGACTGTATCATCTATGTGAAAAGCAACACACAGTGAGAAAAATGAAGCAACAAATTTGCATTCCTGGAAGGCACAATTGCACAATACATCTGAAACTGTTTGAAAGTGGTGTTTAAAATCCTCTTGGGGAAAAAAACAAATCCTTCGCCCGGCGAAACTCATATTCCAGACCTTCATGTTATCATTGAGGTCCCACAGAATGATCTGTCCATCGTGACATCCCGTGATAATGGTTTGCTGGTCACTGGTCACTAGTACAGCAGACACACAGTGGGTAGGAGCCGTCTTGCCCCACAAGACGATGGGCACCACAAGCCCACTGCTCGTCATCTTGGAACCGGCAGAACGGACCTGCTTTGTCCTGGCCTTTGATGAAAAAGAAAACACACACATATCAACACATATTAGTAAAACACACAGATAAACTGGCAAACTTAGTTCATAGTTGTATGAAATATGGTATGGATGGTATGGCAAAGCTCCACTGTGAATGGATTTCATGGAGAGAATTTTTTCAAGATTCAGTAAATTATGAACTACATGTAGATCTATGGCCATTTGGGGTCTGTGTATGGTGTAAAAAGCGTTTGCAGTTACAATATCGTCTGTTGAGAATGAGAAGGGCGTTGAGTTGTCTCGAACACTATGGGTTTTGTGACAACTTAACGCCCTTATCATTCTCAACCGACGATATAATGACATAATGTTTAATGCATTTGTAAAGTTAACCATGACATGGCAGTGCTGCAAACATGAGTTATTCTTGGTGAAACAACTCACCATTGACATCACTTAATATCTCTTAACCTAATAACACTCCAGTATATAACACAGTAACACTCAGATTTAACACTATTTTAGTATTTAGAATCATTAACACATCATGATTTACTTCCTGGCAGACTCGCGACCAAAATTCTGTCACCAACACGGAACACACGATGACAGACACTACTCCAGTGTAGACTAGAACTTTGAGGATCTAGTAGACCTCTACTAGTTGTAAGTAGAGATCAAGAGGATCTTACCTTGTGAGTGTTTCTTGTTATTGTTTATCCACAAGAAGACTGTGTCTGGTGTACAGACCGTCTACTACAACAGCACAGAATCGGATTCGATTCCACCAGTCCACTACATACTAACGTTAGTAGTATTCCACCACCCTCCGCGTCAAGATACAAGACCGACCGAGCATCAATCGAGCGGCGAGTTATCTACGACCTCCGTTAAAACGATGTTCTCTTTGACCATCAAAAGTCGCAGAAATTGCTCGAAAACTCAGAGTTGTCACTCACGCAGCATCTTCTGGTTGATACTACATACATGTAGGTTCGCTGTCAACCTGCTAGCGCAACGCTGCGCTACTATACTACATACGCTATGGAGGTACACGGACGGACGCGGACGGAGAATCTCACACGATCAAGACTGTTCTGCTGGCACATGACAGGCGCGGAGGCGAATGTATGAAACAGCAGCAGCTACCGGCCCATCCCCGCCCCCAAAAGCCGTGTGTGTGGTGGTGTGTGTGTGGAGATAGAGAGGGTAGAAGAGAGGGAGAGAGGGAGCGAGCGAAGTGTGTTTTATGTAGTGTCGGTGTGTAAAAGCTGCTCACGTTACTAGTATCATAACCAATGCATGCGCTAACACACGTTTCCCATGAGAATGATCTCTTCATCTCAGATAGGAAACATCCTAAAGATGACTGATTCCAAAACAAACGATTCATGGATGGAACTACACCGTTGCAATACCGGTAGTAGCAGAACCTGGGAGGTGACAAGACCTGCCAGTCGTACCCCGTCGCCGATGACGCAAACAAGATGATGTCTGAATAATCATTTCGGAAGGCGGGGGGGGGGGGGGGGGGGGTGGTGGTGGCTGGAGGCGGACATGGGGGAGGGACTGGGGGCTGCAGCCCCCCCCCCCCCTCCCCCCGTTTTGGGCTCATAAAAAAAAAAAAAAAACACACGTATAGGGCCTCCGGGGGGGGGGGGGGTGTGAACCCCTCCCTGAAAAACGTTCTCCACGGCCCCTGTATGATCAGGGAAGTGGTTCTCTCCCAAAGAGATTTTTCTCCTTCCCTCTTCCCACCTCCCTGGGATGATCATGCGTTCTTTCTCTGGACACCTGCAAAACCCGGACACCAAACAGGCAACACATCCCCGCCCACTCCTGCAGGAGGGACCTATGTCAAGCCCTGTATAAAGTCTCCAACCGCCCCCCTGGCCCCCTTCAAAGTCGTATGTGCATACATTGCCTATATACACGTATACCTAGACTGTCGGGCCCTACAGCGATGACCGGCTTTTCTTGTCCAACCAAAATTACAAGTTGAATCACCACATCAAAAAGTTTGATCTTTGTGATATAAGTGTACTGGACATCAATGAATTGTGCAAATAGGACCTCACTTTGATAAGTTCACCCGATTCATTTGTGGGTTGAGGGAATGCAACGATACTAGATATATAGACGGAACACATCGGTGAAAGTTTGAGGAAAATCGGACAATATGTTTGAGTTATGAATTTTTAAAGGTTTTGTACAGCCATTGCTGGGTGAGAAGACTTCTACAGTTTATGATGTCGCATATGAAAAGCGATAAAACATAAAGAAAGTCTGGAGTGTTGACGAAAATGAATATATTCACTACATCCTATATTCACTTTTCTATGATAACAAAACAAAAAACATGACTTACTTGGCTCTTTCAGAAAGCAGGCCAGGGAAAAAATATGGGCCAATGGGACATCATCCTTAGGTCAGTGAAGTCGATGGAATGTGACATGTACTTCACATAAGAGATGGAATTTGTGGAATTCTCCTTATATTTTCTTTATCGACGTAATATGAAACGTGACATGGACAAACTTTATAGGGAGTAGTCTTCTCATCCAGCGATGGTAGCACTGGAACTTTCATAACATTGTGAACAGATTGTCCAAAGTTTTTTCAAACTTTCATTGATGTGTTCTACTAACAAGACTGTTGCTACATTCACTCAATCCACACATTAATGGCGTATACTTGCCCTTTAGATACGTCAGGCTATCGTTATCTATTTTGATGAATTTACTGACTGGAGATATCAGACGTGATGGGGAGACGTGGATGCGGACAATATTTAACCCCTGTTAAATATTGGTTGGAGTGAGGTTTAAGTGAAGATTAGGATTATATAGGGTTAGGTTTAGGGTTAGAGCTTAGGAGCAGGTTCATGATTAGGATTAGGGTTAGGGTTAGGGGAAGGGGAAGGGGAAGGGGAAGGGGTAATTGCCCTGGGCTGGAAATTCCTCGAAAAGACAAGACAACATCATACTGTTATATTCATGTACAAGGTTATGCACGGACTAACTCCCTCGTATTTACGTAGTGAATTCGATTTTGCTCCCCAGCACTACTCTTCCCGACTAGGTGAAAAACTGCTCTCACCGAAACCAAGAACAGAATCCCTAAAGAAGTCTTTCAAAGATCGAGGTGCGAAGGCGTACAACGCCTTACCTTCTAATATAAAATCTTCTACTACAATTGATGTTTTCAAATCCAAAATAGCATTAAATCCGTAAGAGTTGAATTTGAATTTGTTCATATGTTTGTTTGTTTGTTTGTTTGTTATTATCCTTTCAGCCCAAGAGGTAAAATGTTCAAACTATTCAACTACTGTGCAAATCTTCACCTTAACCACTTCATATTTCCTACTACATGTAGCTAACAATTATTGTAATTCAACCGTCGTATTTGATTTTCTAATTGCTGTTTTTTTTTCAGATTTATGTCATACTTGTTATTCAAGTTTCAGTCAATTGTTTTCTTGAAGTTATCTTTTGATTTCGATGTGTTTTTACTGTCCTTATATATATTTCGTACTTTTTATTCAAATCTCACTCAATTGTCTTTCATTAAGTTATATATGTGATATAATCTGTTTTGGTGTTGTATTTTCTGAACTTGTTTCTTTTCATCGTAATGCTGCGATTGCATGGCCATCAGTATTAATTTTCAATTGTTTTATCTATTCTTTAGATTTGCTTTTGAATTTTTGTCATTTACTTATGATTTTAACCTCATGTAAATAAGTATAGTATGCAATCCGTATCAGTTAATAATATTTTATTATTTTCGTTTTTCTAACAACTCATGACATCTGAAATTTTGAATCAGCTTTCCAACTTATTCCATGTTTCAAAATATTTCTTAAAACTTTTTACAAATTGTACTTGTTTTTATCCATTGAATTATTATTCTTTGATTTCGATACAATCATTATATACCTCACCTTAAGTTTTCCGTAATTGACATATCACTTGCCACGGATTTTACTTTTCTTAAATTGTCATAGATTAAGCATTTTACACAAGTTTCCAGTTACTTTTTGTTTCGTTACTACGTATTTTTATCTAAATTCATCAAAGTAATTATTTCACAACAATCTGTTTTTTTCTTTTACTGCACAGATATGTTTGAGGATTTTATTTTCAAACACTTCATTTTATATCTAAACATATTCTGATTTGATCATTGTTATATCTAACTGCCTTTAAGATTTTTCTGTTATCGGTTGTTCTTTTTTTTCTCTCCCTCATTTACTGTATGTGTTTCCATCTGCATGTCTGTATAATTCGTTTTGTACGTGTCCATAAATATTGTACTCATTGTATATGGACCCCATGATGGAAGAACAGCGTTGCCATGTTGGTAACGCTGAATATGGGCAATCCACCCTTTATTATTTTTATACGGAAATAAATACCATACCATACCATACCTAAACCCCATCAGTGCATGTGCAAAGGACAAGTTCACCTTCATAAACATAAGGATTGAGAGAATGTAGCAATATTAGTAGAACACATCATTGAAAGTTTGAGGAAAATCGGACAATCCCTTCAAAAGTTATGAATTTTTGAAGTTTTTGTGTAGAAACCGCTGGATGAGAAGACTACTGCAGTGTATGAATAACTTAGATGTCACATGCGTACAACAATACAAGGAAAATATAAAGAGAATTTCACAAAATTTCATCTTTTGAAAAAAAGTACACATTCCCTTGACTCGTTACCGACATATGTTATGGGTAATATTATTCCCCCTGCCTTTAGAAAGAGGCAAGTCAAGTGGTCTTTTATTATACGAAAAAAGTGAAAATATGTTGAATTTTCTCTATATTTTCTTTATACTGTTGTACGTATATGACTCACAAGCTGTAGTAGTCTCCTCATCCAGCGGTTCCAACACAAAAATTTTAAAAATTCATAACTTTTGCATCGATTGTCCATTCCTCAAACTTTCACTGATGTGCTCTACTTATATTGCTGCATTTTCTCAACCCTTATGTTTATGAAAGTGAACTTGTCCTTTGTGGAAAACCTGCATCAGATTTTGTATCACCTGCATCCAGCACCCACCAGTAGTCTGAAAAAAGTTACCCAGTACCAAGGAGAAGGCTGTGAATGAATCGTCGATAATGAATTGTCGCAGTATTTGAGGAAAATCATAGGCCTATATCTTGGAAGTGTAATACCAGGTTCGTGCAACTTGAAATATACAACTCAGAAATATCGTGATCATTTTAGTTTGTTTAATAGGAGCAATATTGTAAGCAAACTCCTTGCAAACCAAAACTTTATGAATCGTAGGTCATTATACAAACAGTCTTCACTCCTTCAGTTCTGTTTATTAGCTTAGAACTCATTGTAAGTCAACCTATGGGCCCCGGCAGTAATTGATTAGAGTGATAATTGCAGGATATCATATTTTGGGGTCCAGCCCAGGGCAATTACCCCCTGAGCAATTACCCCAGACCCTTCCCCTGACCCTAACCCTAATCCTAATCCTGAACTAATCCTAACCCAAACTCTAACCCTAAACCTAACCCTAACCCTAATCTTTGCTCTAACCTTATCACTAACCATGCAGTATGTAGTCCTTCGGGGATCTATTGCCCTGCTGATCTACGCATAAGCATATAACATAAGATTTGTAGCTTCATGGCATAAGTAAGGCCGAGTCCGAACTTGTGAAAGCATTGAACTTGGGCTATTAACATGATTGTTGTATACACGGACGTTATCAGGGACTGGCGCCAACTCTGTGGCATTTGGGCTTGTCACAACCTACGCTAGTTCGTAGTCTGAGTACTATTGGCGATTACTGGAAGGCATGTAGCTCCTTCTCAAGTCGTCATAATACATGCACCGAGTGCAATGTGCTTTTGCTCGAACGCCAATACAGATCTGCCACGTTGGAATATACCGCAGCTGCAACTATGTCACCGGATCATCTTAGCCGTTAGCAGAGAAAAGGAAGAAAAATGATATTATTTAAGGCCTGATCTTAGTTGAAGTTTTTGCAAATACGAGTGGAAGAACAACTGAGAAGTTGTCCTAAGTGAAATACCAGGGAAGGTTTGCAATCACGATGTCGGAAATACCGTCTTTTTTCATTGTCTTTGTGACGATTCTCGTCCTAACGTTACTTGCTGCTACGCATGGAGTGGAATTGACTTTTGAGTTGCCAGATAATGCGAATCAGTGTTTTTATGAAGACGTGGAAAAAGATGTGAAGATAATCCTGGAGTATCAGGTACAGTACTGACCACTGAATGTCTATTATTTTCATATCGGTAGTGATAAGAAGACGGATATATTCGTTGTAGTGTAGATCTGCAATCCTGCAGTTGGAACAGCAACCTACAGTCCCACTAACTACTATTCATGTTAAGTAGAATCTAGATAGAGGGCAGTTACACTCGCGACTCGCAAGCGCAAGTGGACAATTGGAATGAAACCGCCCATCTCCTGCTTATTGATCGCGTTCTTTACACACACAGCATCTGTTCTGTAAATAACACCAAGGCATCAAAATGACGACAATGCTATAGAATTAGCAATTTCGCGAGTCGGGAGCTATTCGCGAATTTAACAACAGGCGAAAATATTACCAGCTGATTACCTTCCCAAAATGAATCCCTTGCCTTGATGATACGAAAATTTCAGTACTACAGCCGTACAGTAGTATACCATGTCATGGCTTACCGAACAGACCATATACTAGTACTGTACTGGCTAAGCTTGTTTACGTATATATAGCACGTCCACGTCTACTTACGAATACTGTAGAGAGCCAATCCATTATCGCAAGGGGACCGCTCGTCAGAAATCTAGCGCGATGGACTTAACCACTTCAAAAATGTTGAATTCTAACTTACTACTAGTTAGCAGAGTTTGGTAAGTTTGTTTTCATGCAGTGTATAACTAGTATCATTCTTATTTGCTAATAAGTTGAAAATTCACACTTTCTTTGCCACTTCATATTTTCTCTGGTCCCCCAATCGCGAATTTAACCACTCGCGAAAATGTGTGACAGCGGCAATTCGCGAAAATTTATGTATGCGAAAATTATAGCGTATACAGTATGTGAATGCAGTAACGTTAGTGGTCCACTACTCATCCACCATTTTTTTTTTTTAACTTTTTTTTACTTTTTACTTTTTACTTTTTACTTTTACCTAAAGTTACTTTTATTATTACTTTTCCGGAACAATGGCAATGCTGTAGGTTAGAGCCTGTTCATCGATCAGTTTTCAGCTGCTCTTGATCCTTCCAATTAATAGATCTACTACGTCGTATAGCCTGGGCCAATCTCATTTAATCCATCACCCTCGGCCTCGCGCAATGGCTGTCATGTATAGAATCAAGAGTACGCATGGGACGGGGTGCAATGCGCTGGAACATTCGAACATGAATACCAATCAAGAGAAATGATGAGGGGGTTACAGGTACAGGTAAATAACCTAAAGAAACAGGAGGAAAACGAATTGAAGAATATCCTCATTAGTTTATACACGTCTTTGCCATTCACAAGATTTACATGCTTTATCAATGAGAGAACAGGTGGTCGATTAAAATGATGAGCTTGCACCAGCATACAATAAAAAATGTCACTTGCGCGTTTGTCGCCGAGAATTCCACGTGTACGATACGAGTCAACAATCTTAGCCCGGGATATGAATCTAGTACTGTATTTTCTGCTATGGTGAAATGAACTTAAGGGGAAGCTGAGGAATGTTTTCTGAGATACAAGGTATTTAGTCAAAAAGCGGTCAATGAGTAATATAATACAGGTCCAAGCATACTATGGCACATTGGTATCTATTGTTCTAAATTGTAAACTCCAGTAGGCCTAGTAAGAGTATACATTGTACCTGTGTACTATAGAGCGTCCCATGGTTAGAGTAGGCCTAACTTAAACTGTTTTTTACAAAATTCATTGACTTCAAGCTTCTAGAAATAATCCATATCCCGTATTTTTGTAGAGCACATGCTGCACCATTTACCTTCTAAGTATAAACTTGATTTCTTTTACAAGTGCTGTATCACTCTATACGTCACGAGCTGCCCGTAATTCGACCATAACGCTGTCTGAAATTCGACTGCCTGCTACATGGAGAAACTTTATATGGTTTGCGCAGGGTGAAACTTTGGTGCCGCTGCTGATACATTAATTCTATAAGGTTGTAGTCCACCTATTGCGTAACTGTCATATATTTAGGTAAAATTGTGCGTCCACAGTAAGCTTTGCAGTGAACAAGAAAGAAGTCAAGTGTCAAGTTACTGTATGGGTGTGTTATCTCGGGTCAGGTGCTCTGATTTCTGCTCTCATTTGGAGAGGATTTTACCGTCTTTTTTTCAGGTTTCTGTGTCATCAGCATACAGTGTATTATAACTCAACTGATTTCAATCTCTGGAAGATGCAGGACATGTCTTATAGAGGATTATGATTGATTTTACCAGATAATCGTGATTTTGTTTTTGCTGTTTTTCTTTATATGACTGCTCTTGGTTGCCATGAAACACAGAATATTGATTGATATTCAGTTTTGTTTGCGACCCAGTTATATTTTTGTCTCTGGGTTTCAGATTCTATGTGTAAGACATATACTGTATAACATTTACTGATTAGTATTTCACAGTTTTTATACCCCCGCCAAACGAAGTTTGAAGGGGGTATATAGGAATCAGCGGACGGTCGGTCGGGCGGTCGGGCGGTCGGGCGGTCGGTCGGGCGGTCGGTCCGTTGCAAATTTTGCGTCGCGAACTACTTCCTCAGTTTTCAACCGATTCCCATAAAACTTGGCACAGATGTGTGCCTTGGGTTGTAGATGTGCAAGACGTATTTTTTGACAGTACCCAAAAGTACGTTGCCATGGTAACGGCATATTATGGGCAAAAATGGGTACAAATCTTGCGTCGCGAACTTCTTCCTCAGTTTTCAACCGATTCCCATAAAACTTGGCACAGATGTGTGCCTTGGGTTGTAGATGTGCAAGACGTATTTTTTGACAGTACCCAAAAGTACGTTGCCATGGTAACGGCATATTATGGGCAAAAATGGGTACAAATCTTGCGTCGCGAACTCCTCCCACAGTTTTTGATCAATTTTTATGAAATTAGGTACAGATGTTCATCTGAATATGTTAATGTGCAAGACACATATTTCCGCAGTGGCAAAAAGTGCGTTGCCATGGTAACGGCATGTTATTGGTAAAATATAGGGCAAAATGCTTCATGGCAAAACTGCTTCATCAGTGTTCTTCCAATTCTCATGGAATTCATATTGAATGTTTGTCTTAGGATATAGGTCAGCATGACACATTTCTTGACAGTGACGAAAAGTATGTTGCCATGGTAACAGCTCACATATTATGAGCCAAAATGATGGAAAATTTTGTGTTGCAAACTACTTCCTCAGTTTTTGCCCAATTTCCATGAAACTTGGTACAGACGTGTGCCTTTGGTTGTAGATGTGCAAGACGCATTTTTCAACAGTACCCGAAAGTACGTTGCCATGGTAACGGCATATTAATGGCAGAAGATCATGGAAAGATCTTGCGGATTTAACTACTTCCTCAGTTTTTTGACCAAAGCTTATCAAATGTTGTTTTGACCAAAGCTTATGAAATGTTGTTTGACGGGGGTATAACCAGTCGCTGTAGCGACATTTCTAGTTGTCTTTGTTTTTGGATGTTGTTTTTTCTGTAATTCATGCTTCACATTATTTGATAGTATTAATGAATTTTGATATAAATGTACATTGCACAGTGGTGTATGTAATACCACACAAGGACTTCTCAGAGAAAGCACTGGGTCATGGAGTCTCAGGGTAATGATTAAGTTAAAGTTTTGAAATTATTATTATTTTTACAAGATGGTTTGGGGTATGTTGATGATACAATTGTACCTGCTGGTATCATACACTTGCTGTCTGACTGTGATTTTTTTTTTTGGGGGGGGGGGGGTGGAGGTTTGGGGCCATGGAATAGGGTTTGGGTGCAAAGAATACATTATCATTTATTTATTTATTTTTTTGTGCAGTTGAGATGTACTCTGATAACACTTTTTTTGTACACTGGATGGATTTTTTTATTGGGGGGGGGGGGGAACGAATACCCATTCGCCACAATGATACACTGTATTTCTAGTTTGTATGTACAATAATCCACCTGTTGTACACGCTGAATTTGAAATTGTATAATTTCTTTTCTTTTATGTCCAACTACTCCCTAATGTGCTTCCTTAAGTTGGTTGGAGAGGCCCAAGGGTCATAGTGATTTTGATTGCTTTTTTCCAACCCGGCTCCTTAGGGAAGCTCAACTGGGAAAGCCTGACACTTTGTTTTCTTGTGTTTTGCTTGTTTTATTTGTTTCTCTGTTATCACTTGTATTGTTTTGCAAATGCCAAATAAATAAATAATAATAATGGTCTTCAAACAATCTAAACACTTGAAATGATGTGATAATTAAACATTCTGCATACTTTTTTACTTTAGTTATTGTTGGTACCCCAGATGACATGTATGTTCCCATTTCAGTGAATCTCACTCTAGAGGCAAATTGATTATCTGTTGCTCTTTCATGCACACAACAGGTTGTGACAGGTGGCCAGTATGATGTCGATGCAGTATTGAAGTCCCCCAGTGGAGCGGTGGTGTACAAGGAGAAGAGGAAGCAGTATGATACCTTCACCTGGACCGCTGACCAGACAGGCGTAGTGGAGTTCTGCTTCAGCAATGAGTTCTCAACGTTTGCCCATAAAACCGTCTACTTCGATTTTGTCGCTGGGGATGACGACCCCCTGATCCGAGACATTGGGGCCCATGCGACAGCATTAACCCAGGTGAGTATCTTGTCCTGGCCGTCTAACTCACAACTTTAAAGAACGGAGTCATTTCAGCATCCATCAATGTAGCAATGTAACATTATCTGACACACTTATTTGAGAGCTCAAAAGTATCATCTTCAGACATGATGATGAATAGATGTCATTTGCTGTTTTGAAGCATGTTTGAAAATAAGACGACTTACAAACTTTTATACATCCCAGTATTCAATTTTGGGCTGCAGCTTCTCCTTGGCATACAGAGGCAGAAGACATCTTTGGATGTCCAAGAGAAGGGAAAAAAATATGTATTTATACACAGTGTATATTATGATGAGTGACCTTTATATTTTCTTGTAAGTAGATTGTATGCGGGTAGATTGAACCAAACTTGGCCACACTTTCTGATAGCAAAACTTGAGAACATGGTTAGATGAAATTGTCTACAGATTTGCAGACATGATATAAAGTGCAATGTACATATCTGTTGTACATTTTATATTCATTTTGAAGAATTGTATATTTTGAATAGTTTGATACTTTGCAATACTGGTATATGAAGATATAATCTACCTTTTAGAACTGGGGAAAATCCTCTCAAATACTGAGTACATTTTGTCACTCCAACCGTTGCATGTACCCCTTCTACATTGTGAAAATTTTGACAGCAATATCTGTCCTTACTTTTCTTTGGTATGAGGAATGTTCATGTCATTTTAAACAAGCAATCACATCCTTTTGTCTGCAGCGCTATGCAAAAACCCAGTTTCTTGATGTACATTTGCTATCTATCATTCAGTTTTCCTCCGTGCTCCTGACCATCCATTGGCTTCAGTGTTTTGGTTTCAGCAACAGATGGGTTTGCTAAGCATAGAGCTTGTTCATACATGATGTACACACACATATACAGTTTGTACTTTTAGTTTTCTGATCAGTTTTGTTGTGCATATTCAATTTTTTGTTTTCTGCACCTCTGCAGCTGGAGACATCGTGTGTGACAATCCATGAGGCTTTGAAAGCAGTCATCAACTTCCAGACACACTACAGATTACGGGAGGCCAAGGGCAGATCGAGAGCCGAGGGCCTCAACCAGAGGGTTCAATTGTGGTCTCTCGGGGAGTTTATCTTAATTCTTATCATAGGTATTGGAGAGGTCATTGTACTCCGTAGCTTTTTCTCAGTGTCGAAACCCAGGGCTGGTAGGATATAGTTTTCCATAGCTGTGCATTTGTCTGTGTGTTTGTTGTTTTGTGTCTTGGTTAAAATGTCCACCTCCCTGTACTAAGGCCATAGATATTGATTTACTGTTTTGGTCTTACACGTACATCTATATTTTTCACCATATGAATCCAAAGTGTCAGTGTGTAGCGGTAGAAGCTGTAGTAGTTAGAGGCATATGTAACTAAGCAAGAAATTCAGATGAGATTTGCATACTTTATTCTGTACAGTGTTGCTAGATGAAAGATAAATCCTCATCTTTTTTTTCCCCATCTGTTTTGATTTTTTTCCCTTTCATCGAATGCATGTTTTCACCCGGCCAGTAAGAGGCTCTTTCTTAGACATTTGAACAGGGATTGGAAAACATTTGTACAGAAATTTTGTAAAGCCAAAATATTGAAACTTCACAGAAATACTTTAAGACTTTATTATGAGACATCTCTCTTTAATTAGGAGATATACTGTAATTGATGTGTTAATTTAACCATAACTTACAATGAGTAGAAGCTGTATTGATTTTGGCATGTATTGTGAAATGTGCCTTCAGCAAATCATTTTTGACAAAAAGATCATGACAAAATTATGTTAAGGGTCACATTTCAACATCGATTTGTACAGCATCTGAGGTCACTTTGTCACAAGATGTGGCGCCAAATTGATTTACTGCTCCAAATTTGAGAAGAGTAGTATGTTCACATTTCTGAGAGGATATGGTGGTTTAAATGTCTAACATGTGTAGACGTATTACCGCAAGAGCCTATGTGTATTGTTGTTTTGTGATTCACTGTGCCGTGTGTATGCAACAACAACAAAAAAAGAATAATATTAAGTGCAAAGAGGTGCCATGTCATTCTATAAAGTGCTTGTTTTCTTTTAGTGTTATGAGTATTATCATGATTCATAGTGTTTCTTGTTCACTACAAAGTTTATAAGGAATATACCTGCCCAATAAGTATGCACTAAATACCATATAGATAGATGTACAGTACAATGTTGTATTCCTGCAGAGTACAGACTGATTTTAGAAATGCAGTTCCTGTGATATAAGTGGTATAGTGCAGCATAGTATCTTACAGAAGAAGAATTATTCACCAGAGACCACAATTGCTGACTACTCCAAAAGCAGGTATTTCAGGTGTCAGTGGGTGATTTCAACTGTGGTGCTAGTGCTAGTGCTATCTCCCATCCAACTGCCTTAAATCGAGCTCCATCAGATTAACAGAGCGATACCATCAAAATTATCGATCCCAACACCAGGTGCTAGCATGGCACCACCACGAAGTCCGTGAGAATTGTGTGACGAAAAAAAATATCGCGCGTGATTACAATCAAATATTAAAAGATGCAGCCATGACTGCTTAGTTATAGATACATAATGAGGAAGATAGTATAAAATGCCACAAATTTCGTTCCTTTAACAAAATACATTTGTACAACGATCTCAATTTTGCTCCCAAGTTCAGATTTATGTAGCCATGTCCAGAGCATTCTTGTACGTTACATTGGGGACCATTATATTAGCATAGACTTTGCACATAAAACGTGCATCTATTGCAGAAGTGAATGCAGGTCTAGCACGGCAACGCAAACACCAGCACTGAACTTGAAATGATGAAGAGGATAATTCCTAGGGCTAGTGTTAGTCAGTGGGGAAAAAGCACGTAAATGACTAACACAAACAACAGAACTCGGTTCAGCAGACGACATTCAACACTGAACTAAGCACCAACTACCAGAAATATGTCATGATTTTGAGATCAATTCCCAACACCGACGTGATTTCAAGTTCGGTTTTATCGCTGATGCTAGTGCTGAGATAGCACTAGCACTGAACTTGAAATCACCCATTGTGTGTCAAGAAACTAGTTTCCTTACATCGCCAAGGAACAAATGCATTGTTGGCCACAATATTACATATTGTGTGAACTTCACGGTTTTATGATGTGTTGAAGCTACATGTATATGTGCATATTTCTTTCTCTATGGCATGGTGTCGGGCAAGCCTGAAGTGAACGGTCGAAAATCTCCAGTTGCATGAATGTCAAGATATACATTTTTGTACTTGCAAAGTGTTTCTCTAGATACGACTGATGTGATCTTTGGGCAGGCATTGATGATATCATATGGACACTGTCTTGGTGGGGTTATGTGTAAAATTTTGAATACACTGCAGAAAAGGCACTGAATGCCAGGGTCCTTTGTAGATTTCCATTCCTGTTGCCTGAGTATTGATGTTCTCTGATAATTGTCTGTAATACACATTTCAACTTAGAACATAAAGTGGTTGAGGGGTCAGGGATGAACTCTTATTTTTTTCCCTGGTGGCCCATTTGGGCCTCTTAAATCTTAGAAAAGAAATATTGGTAGCCTGAAAAAGACTGTATGTAGTTGCCCAAGTGGCCCATTCGGGCCACTTAAATCTTAGATATGAAATATTGGTAGCCTGAGAAAGATATGTAGTGGCCCGAAGTCAAAGCAATAGAAACAATCTGTTTTGAATCTTTGTTGTTTGTTCGAGCCACCAAAAGATGAATTTGGTAGCACGACACCAATTTTAGTGGCCCTCTTTAGTGGGTACATTGTGCATGTATGTTATTTTGGTAGATGATGCATACGCAAGCAGCACGATCAGTGGTGTCTTGTCATAAATATTTGTTGTGTGTTTAAAATGTGTGTAGTTTGGCTGATTGGTCTGTAATTCTTCTTCACTGTTTGCTTCTGTGGCAGAAGAAAAAGATGAATCTGATATTATTAGTGTCTTTTGCAGTCTTTTCAGAGATGTAAATGTCATTCTACCTTGTTTGAAATCATTTATTGAAACTTGTAAATAGACATGGAAGACACCTATTTTGTATAGTAGGCATGGAAATGCAGTTGTGTTTTTTCCCCTTTAGTGTAATTGAGTAGATGTATCTAATTCTTTGTGATTATATCTCATAACGTACACATGCTGTGTAAATTCCAAGCATTTTTGGCATGTCAAATTGTTCCTCGCTGTTAAAGTGATTGCAGAACGTGAGAATGTGACAAAAGTGTATATAGGTACAAGGAGGGCAGTTTGTATGGCGAGTTCAATGTCTTTAGCAAATCCTTCATTTTAATTCACCTCTGTATTGATGACTATTTGTAGAGCACTGTTGTGTAAAAGTAGAAAGAAAGAAAAGAAAAAAGGCAGAACTAGAAGAAGGATATGTTTGATGAAGGTAATTGTGGTAGAGCACATTACATGAAATACTAGGTGGTGTTACAGTTACATATGTTGTGATTATGATATCATGTTTGTCGGTGTAGGGAAGAACAGCTCTAGGGCATAGATTTTAGGTTTGCTTTTGCGAACCTGTGTATTGCAGATCTATCATAGTGTTCTAGAATGGCGCAAGTGCACAGACATGGACCAAATGGGACTTAGTCATATTGGGCTTGTCACCCATTCAATGCAAATCCCAAGACGGGGTGACAAGTGGAAAAAACCAACAGGTGTCTAGGTGTTGATGTTGTGTATCTCTAAACACCCCCCCCCCCATCTCCCCCCCCCCCATCTATCTCAAGGTCATAAGGGTTCATATTTCCATGACCTGAGCTGCTTGAGCTGCTGTCTAAACCTCTTGGATACATTTTTTTTTTCATTATGGGATGAAAACTCATCCACAGCATAGAGAAGAGATTGTTTAACGAAAGGGTAGAAGTCATTTTTGGCATGTATAATGAAGAATAAGACACCAGTAGATAAAGGGAAGATGGGTGGGGGGGGGGGGGGGTAGAGAGGGGCTATCCCTTGCCTGTCACACTTTGAATGAAAGAACAAAAGCTCACATGTGCTTAGCTGATCCATATCTCCTGTGATCTGTGAAACATGCTGTTTCACCAGTGGAGCATAGGACGAAATTCAGCATGATGATTATGTACTGCATCACAGCATGGGAGAGACTCAATATGGGGGGAAATTTTGCTGTTCGTGGCAAAGACCTAAAAATCTTGATTGAATCATTGATCACATTCTCACGTCAAAAGATTCCTCAAGGTTTTTAACCAAAGAGCAGGGTCTGTGAGATGTTCTTTCCTATTTTTTTTTCCTGTACTTCAGATGCAAGCATGGTAAATGTACAATTCAAGTCAAGTCCTGTGTAACAACCATACTGTCTTGACAAACGTAGCTAGGTCATTTTACACGACTTGAATGATAAATACATGTAGCAGGGAATGTTTTCAGCTGATTAAAGATGAGATGATTTGGAATTTGAAATTCTGTCTACACTCATTTCTTTGGTAAGTGTCCTTCTTGGAGCATTTTTTAAAGTCCTGTGGTGAAATGATTATTGATCACTGGTACAAAATTACAGTATAGTGATTAGCAGGGACACTGGTCGTCGTGATCTGTAGATGAGTCAGTGTAAGTACAGTGCACTCCCGTTATAACGAACGCGGTTATAACGAAAATCGAAAAACAACGGCGCAAAAATTCAAGCCCAAACATTATCCGCTCAAACATTATCAGCCCAAACATTAACCACTACAACTGTATTATATTTTTTATTGTTCCAAATTCGTTCGATTATAATAAAATTTCAATATAACGAAAGAAAACTGCTGGTCCCTAGGACCTCGTTATAACGGGAGTCGACTGTAGAACTCGAATACCATTGCTCATCTTCCTCCATCACTTTCCCCGCACACACACACACACACACACACACACACACACATTCATACACACACACGCGCACAAACTCGTGATTATTCTAACCCCATCTGTTTACATGTATTTGAAAAAAAAAAAAAGCGTTATGCTGATTCCTGTCTTTCCTCTTGGGAAAACAGTTGTCAAAGTCCAATTAAATTCAAGGCAACTCAAGAGGGTCTGAATGATCAGAAATACCGTCTACGTCTGAATGAACAGAAATACCGATCTCGAATGTCTGGCAAAGAATCACATTGAATGTGAATTTATTTGTAAACCTTGCCTGTCATATATATTTACACTTTTGAAGAAATGCAGTGTTAATGCAGACGTTTTCCTTGACAACTTCTCACAGGCTTCAGGATAGCAGGCCTATTTTTTTTCCTATGCAATTGTACGAGGACATTTTATTGGAGATTCATTGGGACATGCACTTGTGACATCATAGCTTCTGCCAAACAAAATTGTTAGACCCGTGCTTCTCAACCTTCTCAACCTAAGGCCCATTGACTCATAAATATTTGAAGCTCAGTTAGTTCATAAATTACATACAGTATTTTTTTTTAACTTTGCAGATTTTTGGCCGATATGGCGGCCCATCTGTGAGAGCTTCGCGGCTGCCTGGTTGAGAAGTTCGGATTTAGACCAACATCACTGTTTTGTGAAGATGTATAGTATAGCCTCAAAATTATTACCATCTGTCCTATTACATTGTATACGTCCGACTTCAATGAAACGTCTAACCAGTTGGTCTTTTAGGTATTCCTCTGCTTATCAACTTAGAATGGAGTTAGATATTGGGCTACAAGTAGATCCCTGCTAAAAGTTTCCGGGAATGAATATCACTTGCACATGTATTAGAACATCGCTCTGGCGAGATCCCATCTCCATTGTAGATTTTATCATTTCTCATTCAGCTTTGTACTGCGTCCGACGTTATAGTTTTACGTATCAAGTCGCACTGAAGAGACAGCTCTCTGAAACAATAATTATCCATCGGTCTGAAGAATATCGTCTGTGTGATCTGACTTTGATTGTCAATCTTCAAAATCTTGTTATTTCCTGCCGTTGCAATCACAGTTATTACTAATTGCCACATTAACGCCTGTAACCATCCCCACACAACTACATGTACTCTCTATCTTTGATGTGGTAGCATACAAAGTGTAGTCTAATCTGATGTTTAACTTTCAACATCCAAACATTCAAGTTGACGAACATCATCAGTAGTTGATATACGGGATGTCGGTCAGCAGTTTTATTTTATGTTTATGTCATTTTTTTTTTTACATCGCGGATCCACATCGTGCACGCGTTAACACCATGCAGATAATTTAGTCTTTCATGTTGTTATCGCAATCAATTTCCTCTGCAATCAATGGCGGCAAAAGCAATGTCCATGCCATCGGCCATCCAGAATCGGTTCTTTTATAATATCACACATGTCGTGGAGTTTTTCGCGGAGTCCTTTCCCTCGCCAATTTTGTCCTTCTCGCTCTCGTCGTATTTTCCCGATTTGTTCTCCGTCTTGTCGCTCACCGTCGTACCGTTAGAATTGCTGAGGTGCTCGTTGGCCGTCTCGCGGTAGACGAGCCCCCGCGCGTTGTTGAAACTCGCCACGCTTCCGCTGTCCCAAGCCTTGATCTCTTCGACCTCGTCTTCGTTGACCGTGGCTATGAAGATGCGAGGAACCTTCTTTCGATATCGGGGATGATGATTGAGTTTGGACTGAAAAACGGGGAACAGTGAAAAGACATGGCACTTAAAATAATTATCAGAAATTGTCCACACTACCCGAAGCGTCGTAATTTTCCTTCGGGCAAAAAAAAAGTGGCATACAGTTAAATATTAAACTATGACAGCATTTTGCTTCTGGTATTCAGCGTCATTAGAGGCCGATAGGCAAAATGATTAGGTCGTGTTGATTCGATCAGTATCTAATGCCGATTGAGCCAGTGAGGTATAGACTTTATCTCGGGCCATTGTGCAAAGAGCAGAACAGCAATTATGACAATTACATTGCAGTAAGAACGAGACATCGGTGAATGCCAATGGCTGCGTTAACGTATAAGAGACTTCGGATGCTTTTTGGAGGGTTTTTTTTTTGGGGGGGGGGGTGATTAACGATTTCATGTGCACATTGACTAGTTCGACCGTCAAGACATTTGAAAATAATGCACTTTTGCACTTCCAGATGACCTGGTTGGTTATGTCAATTGAGAAATGATGGCGTCATGTTTTATGCTTTGCCATAATACAGTGTACACGTCGCGTCGTCTTGTCAGCATATTGTGCCATTTTGATGGTGTTCGGTAATTGCATTAGACAACAGAAGTTGGCGAACTGACTGACGCATGCGCAAAGTTTTCGACGCTATATCACTTTCTGTCCACTCACGTATACGTCCGCGTAGTGATTACTTGAAATTTATTAGATATCTTTTTGTGTGAGACTTACCTTTGGAATATCCTTGGCGACAATCACTTTCGGCTCCATCGTCTAGAAAGACAGAATGTGACTCAGATGACTTAATATTCATAGACTCAACAACTATATAACATCAATTTTGTCATGGTATTGAACGATTTGTCACGTTTTGTTTTTGATGACCCAGTGCAACGGATGAATAGGTAACGTGCTCCACGTTCACCAACTCATGTAAAGACAGGGTTAATAGTGGTCCAGGATGATTGTAAACCGACAAATCTCATACTAGTCTTTTTCCGATCAAGTGATATCAATGTTGGCTGTTCAGAACAGGCTAATTCACAAACCAACTTACATCATTGCCATTTGAAATCTATTGCGAACCCAATGCTGTTTTTATAAAAATCATAAATATTGGGGGGCCCTTATTAAAAAACCACCACCACCACCACCGCAGCAGCAGCAGCAGCAGCAACAACAACAACAACAACAACAACAACAACAACAACAACAACAAAGAAATGTATTCGTTTATATACCCGTCTATTTTTTTTTTTGGGGGGGGGATTAAAATCGTGCTAACATTTGTCATTATAAGATTAATCACGCTGGCCATATCATTTAGAGCTAAGTATCACTCCACAGTTAAAAGAAAGGACTATAGGGTACGTGCATAGGACAACGTGTGCATTGTTTCCCCCTTTTTTATGTTTTGTTATAATACAATCGTGCATAATATATTCTATATTGTGTTCGATGAACTATCCTTCCCAACAGGGTGAAAGTCAAATTGACACATGTACTGTACGTCTTGTATCACGTATTCTCTTTTGATGGAAATGAATAAAGCATGAATTAAATTGAAAGGACTATGATAATGATAGTCATTTAATTACCGTCTTCTCCAGCTCGTCTTTGATGACGTAAATGAGAGCGTCAATTTCCCGACACGGCGCTCTCGCCTGCAGCTCCTCGGCTGTCGACAATGCCGTCAGTTCGACGATCTCGTCATCGCTCTTGTTGAAATTCTGCCGGTGAACAAATATTTAACAGTTTCGTTTGCGTTTTGCATAATTTTACGACATAGATATACAGTCTCAGTTCAAATTTTTATTTTGTCACATATTATCTCAAAATAACTCTATTTTTCAGACACAATTTGTGTGTATCAATCTTTATACGTTACTGAAGGTTTTACATCTGTTTCTCTGTACATGACGACACGGTAGTGTGCGTCTTTTTTCTTCTTTTTTTTTTTGCCGCAACTTACTATTATCTCATTTAGTGACTCTGCGGATGATAGAGTGCTAAGTTTTTCTTTTTCCTAACTTTGATTCATAGACGGATACAAATGAGACGGGAGGTGTTTCATAAAGATTTTCAATCGATCTTAGATTTTAAGGTCATCTCAAAATTAGGCTAGACTGTGTGTGACTTCAATAATATTCTAACTTTCAGTATAAAATCATAAGATTGAACATTTTGGATAATTTTTCATTCAGGTATAAACAAAATTAAGTGAGAGACAAAGGATTTTTTTTCTTTATTTTTTTATAATAATTTAAAGCGGATTCTGAAAACATTAGATAAAACTGAAAAGAGAAACCAATGGCATACCATAATTTTAGTCGATCTTAACTTTTTAATTCGACTTCAATTTTTTGTGAAACACCCTGGTGTCATTGGCACATTCAGCGGTATGACCCAACGTCACTTCTTCAGGGGTCGTTCTCCTTGCCTATTCTTTTTCATCCTCGTTCATTCAAATTAAAATTATTACTCGATCGCCAGCACCTCACGTAAGACGACGATTTTTTTCCAGAATAACTTAGTTTCAACGCTGCTCCTGTATGTACCATAGTTCTTTTAAACAAGCATATCAAAAGCAGATCGGTTCTTCGATAGATGCATAACTGCGTAACGAAACAAATTACATGTACATCAGTAAGGGATTGATTCACAACACTATGTAATTTTGCCAATTCGAACAATGATTCCAATATTACCAGGCAAATGGTGTCGCATTCAGCGCCTCTTTCCAACAGGTGTGACGCCACGGAGTAACGCCTTCTCACAATAGCAAGGATTAGAATTGACATTGCATAGCCCGTTTCTCCATCCTGGTGAGGTAAAGACATAGCGAGAGGGTGAGACGGTCACAATTATAAAGAGTGAGAGAATTAAGAGAATATCTCATATCATGAGAATAGAGAAAATGTCAATTAAAAATCATCAAATGAGGTTTAGTATAGTCGTAATTTGCAAACATGCTTTATGTGAGCTTATCGTTCCACTTGCTCTTATTGTGCGCAGGAATACAATTATGCTCTTAGGAAGGAGTTGAATGTAATAACAATAAAAAGAATAATGATGATAATAGTAATAATGGTAATAATAATTATATACATGTATATAAACATATATTCACTAGTTGCTATTAGCATGTCTCGCTTTTCAGCAGGTCTTCGTACTCTTTCATAATATGCAAGAAACAAACGTGACTCTATTTGGCGGGATTTGGAATTTCTTGCTGTCTACTTCAAAAGCACGAACCTGAAGTGCTATCATAATTATGTATACATGGTCCTTTACATAATGCATAGATGATCATAATCATACAAGACACAACCGCGTAATGACATTAACAACATGTTTATTAATGCTGCGAAAGTCACAAGATATTTCGATGTAAGTGATTTACCAACTACCAATGACTACCATGACCAAACACGAACGTCAGTACTTACCGTGTGTACGAGATTGACGTCCATACCGTGTGAGAGAAGAATGGTTACCGAATCTACATCTCCCTCGCGAACCGAATCCACCAGCACCTACAAGCAAATTTTCGTAACAGTCATTCTTCTTTTTCTCCCTTTGAATGCATTAATCTGTCTTTCGTATTTATTTCTATCATTTTTGTTTGTTTGTTTTTGAACGGGGATACTGATGCGTGTCTTCTTTCTCAAATGGTCCAAAACAGTGATTAACTATCCTATAGTCTGCTATAATATGAACACAAATAACAGTAGGAGGAAATTATTTTCATTACATATATATATATATATATATATATATATATATATACACATACATAGTTTAACATGCACAAATCACATGAATTGATCTTTGGTTTATCAAGAAATTAGTTCATTTGTTAGACCATATATGTGTGTTATAACAAGCCCCTGAAAATGAGAGGCTAATAGTATATTCAAACGTCTTACCTCGTTTGGCAAGTCCTTTGGCAATTCGACTGGAGCAATCTTCACTGGCTCTTTGTCCTATAAGATGAGAACATAATAAAGATACACTTGTTATGAGCAATCTGATGTCGATACCATAAGATCACATTGACATTATGAAGCAGCACAATAATTGTTTTGACTATGTGACAAAAGTTCCCAAACCAATATCACATGTATACTATATCAATACAGCCATTTCTTCTTCTCTTTCTATATACAAAATATGTGCTGATACATAAATGTAGATAAAGATATATGTGCGTATATCACTGTACTTACCTTAATGTCCTTAAGCCCATCTTCGAGGGTACTGAGCAAAGACCCAAGATTGTTGCTCAGTGTAAATTCGTAAAGCATCCGTGTCGTAGCCAGCGCGGAAATTTCATACATGCATTTGTTCACTCTGTCGTAGTTCTGTAGTACAGAGAAGAGGAATAGCAATTTTCAAGAGTTAATCTGCAATGCGAAATGTTCATCTGATATTTGATAAAAGAAACGTCCAATCAGCTGACGGACGACGTTTGTGTTACTCATTTTCGCGTACTTGTATAATCACCTTCTGGTTAGTTTGTAATACCTTCAAATCACTCAATGACATTATACGGTATATGATGTAGCAATGTTAATTAAAAACGTGTTTGTGGACTTTCTCTTCATGTCCTAACCATATAATATTTACCTGGAACACTTTCGAACAATAATGTACGTAATCTAAAAGATATACTGCCAAACCAAGACACACTTTCTAAAAGCAGATTTAATGCAATTATTACTTTTGTTCGCCCTGGCCCATGTGTTGCTCCCCAAATCACAGATAAACGTCGGATTATGTCAACTGTGTCATTTCCATGTGTGTATGTTTTGTTTGGCTAAATAAAATATGATGATGGTGATGATGATGATGATGATGATGATACTACTATCGTACAACCACCACCACCACCACCACCACTACTACTACTACTACTACTACTACTACTACTACTACATGTACTACCGCCACCACTACTTCTACTACTACTACTACTACTACTACTACTACTACTACTAATTATAATGATGATAATAACAACAATAATAATAATACTGATAGTAATTTTAATGATAATGATAACAAAAAGGTGTTTCAAAGTAACCAAGACGACTGCATCACCCTCACCAGAAAGATAGTGTCGATGGCCGCTCCTGCCTTGATGAGTAGTTCAGCGATCTCGATCTGGTTGAGGGAGATGGCGAGGATGAGGGCCGAGTGCTGACTCTTCCCGCCTTCTGCTTCAGCCTGACGATGGGGGGCGAGTAGAAGGTAAACAAGAACGGAAGTACTATTATTTACTACTCTTATTCTATCGTATACAGTTAACTATTTCGTACTCAAGAACATTCGTAATTTTCTCATGTTATATTGTTATTTTGTGTGGAAGAAGAAAAACATTAAATAGACTTTTGAAAAAGAGAGTTTAAAAAGTAACTTTAGCAGTTGGCACCATTTTACGATTTTCTTCATCAAATTGGCAGATCTAGCACAAGGTATTGATTGCATGATTAAAACTGACAAAATAATATATATTTTGTTTTTGGCAAATGACGTCGATTATGGTAGACTCGTCTCTCTGGGAAAACTCTTTGCAGGAGAACGACACTATGTGCATTTTGTAAACTCTTTCTAATCCATCTACATGCAGGGGCAGATCCAGGAATTCCACCACTAACATGCATGAGGAGAGAGAAAATGTAGTTTAGAGGGTTGACGGAAAGACGCGGAGCTGTAAAGTAGAAAATGCGCTCCATACTACAGATAAGAGAATATGATATTTCAAATGAATTAGGAGGCAATAAAATGATTTCGAACGGATTGATCGGTCAAACTGGGATACAATACTATGTAGAGACTTTAAATAGATGAAAGATTTAGACATAACCAGGTGAGAGAGAAACAGAAAGAGAGAGACAAAAAAAATACCTGTTCCACCATGTTTGGACTTGCACCAGCCTTCAGCATACGTTCCAGTGCTATGATATCTCCTTCCTCTATTGCACGCTTCATAGCCTGTATGAAAGAAAAAAAATCACATTAAGTAACAAGACATCTCGATGGTAAATCTTACAGGAAACGAAGCAACGTTTAGCATACATCTTTATCTATATACTATTTATAATATGTACATCTCTCTGAATCACAAAATACAGCACCGGTTTCTTGAAGAGGACGGAAAAATATATGAAAAAAAAAGACTGCGGCAGCTGATAAAATGGGTGAATTCTTTGTCTTAATAATGGCATTTTCAAAAGACTGCATATCATCAAGAGTCAAAGAATATGCAAACTGAAGGAGCAATTGATCAAAACTCTATAATCTAAAACATATCTGCTGGTACATCGAACAAAGAGCAAAGTTGAGGTTGTTGCCGCAGTTGATGAAATTGTGATTTGAATGAAGACAAAGTGCATATAATGCTTTGCGAGAAAATTTCAGTTTATAGAATGTATGAAGGGAAAACAATGAACGGAGAGAAATGACTGGCTAAAACAAACAAAGCTGAAAGAGTTTAAACACGAACTGCACCAAAGGACGAATCAATGAAGAACAGAAACAACATGACAATGTGTTGTATACCCTATACCATGCTCCAAGAACAATCGAATTAAAAAAAACCCTAAAGTCCGGAAAAAGAAGAAACTAAAATCCTGAAAACAATACTCACTGATGAGAGGAGAGGAAACTTTGAACTCGTCATCTTTCGTTGCTTTAATTTGTCTCTTCAGAAGTTGTTCTTGTTGGTGTTGCCTTTCCAATGAGAGAGAAACATCATGGCCGAGAGTGTGTCTTCAGATCAGCGTTCTCCACACATCATCCGGGACACTCGAGATCTGTAAGGGTGGGGAGCATTAAAATGACACTTATCGTTATAAAGTGGTATTATTTTACCAACTCAGACTCTATCACAGAATATGATATACGAGAGAGTCAACTCTTTCATGTCTTACAAGCCTTCTGTGCCGCACGCTGTTTTCCATGACTCGACTGCAGTCATTTTTTAAGCCATTCCATTTTCCTAATTCTTTTTGATAGTGGTAATTTGTACCAAGACTCCGTGATTTAAATCTAGACTTTAATGTTGTTTCTACCCCTATAGTCAAATTTTTCTATTAAAGTCTCTTTCGGCCACCTTCATATACGTAATTACTATGTAGACAACCATTCACCCACTTTTTACTCTTCCACATTGCAAAATTTGCAAAATTGTGGTATAGGCTATATTCACGCTTACCTCTATAGCTGATATAGTCGGCATGCGGTAATTAGGGTCCGTAAACAAAAGTAATGATAATATTCAACAGTCCTTATAGTTAATATCTTGAGTGGTGACGACAGATACTAGATATTCTGAAATTTTGCCCTTTTTAATGTCCGGAGACAAGCGATTCGTATCACAACTTTGAAGGATCCAGGTGAAGTTTCAGAAAGTCATCGAATGCGTACAATTTCAATTAAGCACGGCCCTGCTTTGTTGAGTAACAGAAGACATTGCTGGGGAAGTGGAGGTGACACCTATTCTTACAAACGACAAGCGAACGATCGATGAAACTACATTTTGAACTCTCCGAATTCTCATTGATTTTGCTGGGGGTACCGAAGGTCAGAATTACCTGTAAGCCGTGGTTCAAGTAGATGACTACTACACAGAACTCTAAGTCACTGTCTTCGTTGTATGACGAATCGATTTCTTCACACCTATACAACGGCCTATAGCAACGGATGTGCCTATACGCACGTTGCAATTTGATCATAGTTTTATGTACAAGGTTGTCCATCACGTGAATGCAGACGTAACATGAGCGCATTAGTGTATAAAATTAATCTATCGACGTCAGCTCCAAGGATCTACGCACCTGCAACACAATGTAGGGCCTACGATTGATAAAACATTGACATCATTGCATGTTGCTGTTTGGATTGAGGCTGGAGATACTCATGTAGCGACACCAGCATCGTCAATAGCAAAACATCTATATTTGAAAACCAGCGCGTGTCGTCCAAATGAATAAGTTAACAGCTTATGTTTGATAAATGAAGTGGCAATGAAGTTTGCTTTTACATGTATTGGGAGGTGTGGGGCCTACGTAGACAAGAATGGCAGACAAAGTGTGTACATGAAACACAAGGGAGAGTGACATCACCTCTGTGTGTCTATGTGGTGATGAAAGACAAGCTGCATCTTAATCAGTTCTATCAGAGGGCTGAGGATGATGTCTTTTTACCTTCATAATCATATTGCTTACAATTATTATATTCCATTCAGTTGTCGGATTCTTACAAATTTTAATACTTCAGTTTTTTTGTCATACTTTTGTGATATACTCTATGGTATACGAATATTGTATCCTGTATCTGTAAAGCATTACATCATTGTGCTAAAGTGCGAGTTTTTCTAGTACAGTTTTTGGATTCCTCCCCGTTTTAATTAGTTTTCTTTGTGTGTCTTTGCTTGCTTCTGAGCACACTTAATTTTACCAGCAGCTTTTGTGGGTCCGGTCGTTGAAACAAACGCTCACACTCGCTTCAAGTAGAGTTTTACCGTAAGATCCGTATTAAATGCATGGGTTACGAACCCCTGTGCTGTAGTGAGTCAGGTAATTCAATTGAAAATGCACTGAAACACAAGTGCATGATACACAAAATAACTCCTGAATGTAGAATTGAGTCAATTGTACCAATGGCGTTGTGTGAAGACAACCACCAACGAACGCTCTACTCTGTGTGATTGAGCGATTAATGTCATATACCTCCTGTTCTACTCTGTACGTTATACCCCAATCAATATCATATCCAAAGTTTCCTTTCACACTATATTTCGTGATAGCAAAATTAGAATCTGCTATTTTAGGATAGAAAGGGCAGGCGCCGTTTGACTCTATAAAAAAGGAACAATAATAACTTTAGTCGTGGTCTCCCTCTTAAGCAAATTACCGGACTTTGTTTTCATTTCCTCTCTTTTTTTTTTTTTTTTTTTTTTGGGGGGGGGGGGTTGGTGGAGGAGGGGTTGTCATTAACAAAGATTTGAAATCAGGTGTGTCATTATAGTTAAGGCCTATAATTCCGTTCGAACTTATGGATGGAAGTATGTACTCAAAATATGCATATAAATCATCTCATATACTGCTCCCATATCAACAATCGAGAACACAGGTTCTCTTGCATAATAATTTTTGTATTATAGTGGTGATGGTGATCAAGGAGAAATCTTTCAAAATATCCAGTAACGAATGTCATGAATATCTTTCGATCCTGCTACCAATGTCCATCCATCACATTTTCAAATGTATTTGTCTCTTAAAGAAAACACTAAAACACACGCAGGCACGCACGCACACACACACACACGCACACACACATAAAGTGATTTAAAAAAAATCAAATAACACTTGTAATTGTTACCCACACAACAACTCAATCGATCGCTGATAAGTGTATGTTTGGTCAGATCCGGCTGGTGGCTTTGAATGTCCTTCAAAATGTCACGCTTTGTTTAAAGGAGAAATGCTTGTCGATAGCCCCCCCCCCCCCCCCCCCACACACACACACACTTCCGAGAATTGTGGCAATCACTGATATTGGTGTACAGGGGGTCGTTTTAAACAATGTGACAATGATAACATTGTACCTTCCTTAGGAGTCATGTGTGTATGTGTGTGTGTGTGTGTGTGTGTGTGTACGCGTTGATATCGGTGATTATTTTTTATTTCTATATAACGATACATAACACCTCATCTACTACTCCGGATAGTTCTTTTTTTTTAGATTAATCAATATGAAAGATTATATATCATAAAATTATTTACGATCTCGTAGTCTAGATCGTTATCGACATTCAAAATTTCTATGCTATGATATATGATATACCATAAATACATATGTAATAAAATCCTCCCCCACAAACACATACGCTATATATCACAGGTATCTGAATGATATGAAATATTACCATCCAACTGTTAATTTTAACTGTCAGCCGACCGGCATGAATCTGTCAATAGGCCCTATAGTACGTGCAGATTGATGGTCAATAGATAAAATTCCAATACTAGTTTAGAAGAGGTGCAAGACAGTAAAGATGATGTTTGTTCCCCTTAAACACTGGACCGCTTTACACTCCGTTCCAAACTAAAAAGATATACTCGTAATGCACCGTTTTACCCTAATCCCATTGTTGGAAACTAGGGATACTCACAAAGCAAGGTATATGTTAGCGCACTTTCAGAAATTACTCTCGCACTAATTCCTGGGCAAATAAGACCGAAGGATAATCACTATCCTTGCAAACACTTTTGTCGGACCTGAAAGAGGATTTCGAGAAGGGATAAGTCCGTTCGAAAGGTCATTTATATCCTATATAATAGAGAGAGCCCAGATGCGGCAGGGGACTTAGGGAACCTCTTTGTAACAAGCCGAACATTTCGTTACTCTGCCTTCATGATGTTCGGGTGCAAGTGACGTAACAGTACCAACAGTTATACATCATAAAGAAAGAAATCAACGTCTATAATTATGACAGTGATGTATGGGGATCGTTATTTCAATGATTTCGCCACTGCTTCGCAATCTTTAGGGAGTGATATCGAACTTTCGTCTGTTCATATACACAGCATTGTGTGTAATTTTGTTTTTGTTTTTCTGTACCATTCAGGTTGATGAATCAAACTTTTTACATGACATTGTACACTTTTAATATACCAATAATATTGCACTCAAAATTACAACACAACCGTATTGGTAGAATTGTGGATTATGAAAATAATATCATATAATGTTTTTACTTTATAGGTCATGACCTTAACAAGACACCCTTCCCAACTCCCCATTTTCAACACAACGAAGTTCGATTTTCCGTGAATTGAAATGCCCTCATAAGGTGGCAAAATGTGTTTGTTTGTTTGTTTGTTTGTTTATTCATTTTTAATGAAACGGCATTTCTTGAATCAGCAATCAGCGGAAAGGTTATAAGTCACGATCTTCGAAACCAGAAAGTTATAAGTATCCAACTTTCAGGGTCAGACTCTGTTTGACTCCAGACCTGTGGATCACCCGTATGTATACCAGTCGGTAGTCCAAACAAACTTACCTCGTGCAGGAGAGAATAAAGGGAATCCTTCACGGAATAGTTCGCCAAATTTACCAAGAGTGTTGCTTAGAGGGGAAAAGTTCTTGTGTCCGTATACGTCGGTAATTGGTGTAGGTTAGTTAGGGATCTCGTATAGACAGTCAAGAAGACAAGTGTGTTTCTATGGTGAAACAGGACAGCCTTTGAAGTCTGCTTACTGCCCTTAATGGTTCCATTCACTGGGCCCCCTCTGTGATGAGTGCTACAAAGCCTCACGCCCTTCCCCCTTTGTGGGCCAGGACGGCCGGGACCATTCATAAACACCCCCGCTGTGGATTTTTACTCTCCGAAATCGATAACGGTATTGTGGTTGTCTTGGAGTTAACGGGACATCTCATCTACTGGCAATGCATGGTCCTCGCGACGCGTTCACACCTCCTCCGAAGTCCCCATTCATTCACCCGGTCCTTCCCCGAACTTAAGGATGCAGCAACATTGATGAAGAGATAATAGTGTATGTCTAACATTCATTATTTTTGTTGTTGCTGTTTTCTGTGTTGTTATCGTCCATACCTCCGTAGTTTTCTTTTGTAATGATTGCATTGGTTTGACTTGTTCTGTTTTGTCAATTTAACTGACATTTTTTTCTTAAATATGTCAAAGGTATGTATGTTACAGTAAAATGGGTCAGCTACTCACAAGGGCTTTTCCTTTCTTGCTGCTTCCCCCACCAATGGCATTGTCTCTGTATGTAGTCATACCGCCACATTATTTTTACTTTTATGTCGTATGTCCTATGAATTTTTCTCTTTTTGTATCTCATTTTGTACACTCATGTTTTATTGTATGCTCTGTATATTTTTAATGCTTGGTGCAAAATAAACTAAACTGAAACTGAATTATATTTGAAAGAATGCTGCATCGCTCTGAACATGTTTCTGCCGAGTGCTGAAGAATGGACCCCTATATAGTGGGTCAGCTGGTTTAGCTGTTCAACCTTCGCTTACATTGATTTCTCGGTATATAATTCCATCTCATTAGATTAAAACCGTCCAGCTCGGAGATCGCATTGGATTATTCAAAAGATGGTTTGATTAAATTCGCCTTCTTTTCTCATGTTAATCAGAGCAGCGAGAGTGCCCGCTGCTCAAGAAGATCTGCAGCCAAGGTCCTCCCACATAATCTCCTCGCTTCTATTATCATACGAAGAGAGAAAGGTGAAAGAGAAAGAAAAGAAAGACACAGAAAAAGAAAAGAAAAGACACAGAAGCATATAAGTGGTAAATTATTTTGAGAGTGTTTGATACGAGAAAATAGAAGAGACAGAGAGAAAAAAGAAAGGGAGACAAGGATAAAGAGAGGGGAAGACATATAACAGTCAGTGGAGTATATATGCGAAGTAACCTGGACAAACATATACGTATAGATCACAGAAAGTATACTTTTCATTAATTGTCAGTCAAGAGCAACATCCTCTGAACTCTGCCATCCACAAAAGTTTTGTGTATGTGTGTATGTGTTTGTTTGTTTTGTTTTGACTTGTACGCGTGCTTGACAAGATATTCAAATCATGTCAGTAACAGGGTGCAGGTATATTACAAATGACTCATTTCAGTTGTCCTTTTTTTGTAGTTTAAGAATCAAAATAGGAATGAATTACGATGTGTGTTGGTTTGGTTTTTTTTATCAAGAAAGGTATGCAATGATATACATTGAATGCACATGTACCTCATGGTTTGTATCATTGAGCTTGTTGTAAACTAAACAGTTAATAAGTAATCTATGAAATTCGTGATGATTTGAATGAAAATCAAATAGAAATCACGGGAGGAAAAGTTGAATAAGCAAAAAAAAAAAAAAAGAGAGAGAAGTAAATGGTAGGATGAAGGACTTCAAAGCACGCGACGACAATATGCCCTATCGAACGCAGGAAGAGATTTGAAGAGTTTACGTGGCAAACGGGTTAACTCCATTTTTGTTCATTTGAGATATATGAGATTAAAGCTACTAGAAACGAAAAAAAAAAAAGAATAAGAAAAAATGGTATAGGCCTACATTCAATCATTACCTCAAAATAACCCTTCTTATGTAATAATTCAGTAAAGAATCAAAGGAAAGGACTCTACTGGTTTTGTTCCTCTTTTATCTGATGAAGGACTTACTTTAATGTTTAGAAATGTCGCTCAACCATTTTGCGATCGAAACCTTCATTCTGTTATCGGACATAATTTTGTATAGCATGACATCTCCAAGCTTTGCTCCACTGACAATCAATTCGTGGAAAATGCCACATTGGAGATGGAGTCCGTTTTAGACAGAAGAATTGTGAACACTTTGGTGAATGCGGTCAGGAATATTGCTAAATGGTAGTCGACAAAAAAACACCGCGAAAACGCCGGAAGCAAACGAGGTTCAAACAATCTAGTAACCGATCAATATGAGGCGAGAAAAAAAAAAAGAAAAGAAAGAAAGAAAGCTTGAATACTTCGACAAGAATAGTAGCGTGTCTAATAATAACACTTGTAGGGATTTTGAGTTCACTGTTGAGGATAATGCGTGCCAATCAATACAATTGAGCAACGTCGTTCTGTTTGATTGCCATTTAGCTACCATGGCAGCAATGAAAGGGAATGGTGTTATATATGTTGACACGTCACAAGAAGAATGTGTAAGATGTCTATAAAATCAGCGAGAGCAAATATTACTGGTGACATAACGTTTAAGTTGACTTGTCAATTAATTTAGTTTAAATTCGAGTTGGAATCGCGCGAGTTGGGAGCTGTTAAAGATATATTTTGAAGCTCCAACACATAAAGCGTGTAGTGCAAAACGTTGTCGGTGTTATAGGAGCATATCAATCAAAATGGTAATTACCACTTATTCAACTCTTTTCATAATCATGAAGCACTACTTTTATTCATGAAAAGTCACTCTAAAATAAGTCACAGATTTTAGATGCATTGAATGAATTCGAAAAAAAAAAACCCACACACAGCAACAATCGTTTGTTTTCGTGTTCCATGTCCAGTGAACTCTGGTAACGAAATTCTAAGACCTGCCGATTTTTACTTTTTTGTTATGTTTTGTGTATGAAATGTTTGCTTGTTGTTTTCATCAGCCAATAGGGTCGATGACGTATATACATGTGTTCTACTTGATATGCTTAATCATATTCAATTGCAAACTTGGAGAATAGTCGCAAAACGTAAATAAGATCGTGTAACTGCTGAAGTATGATACAAATCTGAATGAGTGAGGTAATCATGGTTATGCACATCATGGATTTAAGTTATTCATAAGCAAACTGTAAAGTCTTTCTTTGAAACATTAGTCTTCACGTCATGAAATTGTCTAAATTCGACAATACACGTATACACAATGCAGACACCATGTCTCCTTCGCAGGCTCGTTAGAAATAACCCCAAAACAAACGCAAAAACGAAGTTTCGATAAATTGTCCATGAAATATCCACACTCCCTTGAAGAATGTCTCTCCGGACTGGCGTCGACGATACGTTTTGGGTCATGCCGCTTCGCGTTGTACAACTGCATAACAAGTGTTTGGTTGTTTTTTGCTTTGTTTTTCTAACTCATGCATGTTTGTCCGCTCACGTCCATTCTGTACCAGGAGCATACGCGTCCAATTAGTAACGATTATGTTTGGCAAAACAATCGGGGAGCAGTCAAGGAGAGCGGAGACACATGCCGAAGAATCCGAGGCGAAGAAAGGAGCCAGCAGCGAGAAAGACTCCCGCAGAGGTGCTCCCGGACAACATGCCGGAGGATGTGGTAAATTCGGACACGGGCCGTTATCAATTATTCATATGGATTGGGGCGACTCATCCTGCACAAAGGCCGAATTTATAGGCTGGGCGTTGTTAACGAGGTAATGGTAGGTGCGCTTCGTCGCCTCGAAAGATTTCAATATCATTTAACGTGGACTACTAGTATACAATACTACATTTTGGATCAAAAATTCATCCGCTAGTGATTGGTTGAAAGAGCTTCACTTGATTAGGCCCTATAGGTATTTTCAGTTATGTCAGAATGCTGGCATGTTTGACATTCCATGAAGTACTACATTGTATTTGCAAAATGACGTCACTTCTATGACGACATTCGGGGCTGCGCCCCTCAATGAATAGTTCCTTTCTCTGCTCAAAGTTTTAACCAGAAACTCTCAAGGCAAAGTATATTTTATAGGGCCCTCCTATACAGACATTCTTTGAACAGGCCTGCTTTATAATCGGTATAATTTTGTATTGCTACCTGGACCTCAAACAAAATGGTTTGATAAATCACAGCAAGGCAACGCCAGTCTGCTATAGCGCTGGAGTTAATACAAGTTTCATTAAAAAAAGAAGATTACAAGAGAGACAAAAGAAATAAAGACAGATAGATTGAGATATTAGGGAAAGAAAAAGAATAAAGCATAGTGACCACCAATCAGAGGAAATCTCATACGGTTTGCGCCATAATAATTGCCTTTCCTCAGCGTATTTTGATACAAACCAATCTTTGTTCGCAGAAGTTGAATAAACTCTCTCAATGCTCAACTCTTTCATTTTTTTTTTCAGTAATGCGCGCAACTTCCGAAGTTAATTGCAGTTTATTTTATATGATGTGTATATTTACAGTAGATTTCCAGTTACCCTGTTTTTTCCCCCATTATACGCTAGACATTGCTGTATATATAATAGAGTGTATGCCTGCATTTCTTATTCAGATTTCACATTTCATGATCACACGGCATATCAAACCAACACGGCAGATCTAAAACCAATATTTCGGATCTTTCAATGAGAGATAGGAATAGGATTGTTAAACAAGCATATAGGGCCTACTATTGTCCGCATCAGATTAATACGAGAATCTTTTTCGCCATCGGCGCGTAAAGAACACTCGGAGTATACGCCTTCCAACGCAGAATTTAGTTTTCCTTGTGATACTTCTCCCCCCCCCCCCCCATCTCTCTCTCCTTCTCTCTCTCTCTCTCTCTGTCCCTCTCTTTCCTGTCTCTCGTCCCTTTCTTCCTTCCCTGGAAAAAAAAAAAGCAACAAACGAACAGAATTCATGTTTATTCACGTATACATGTATATGAACATTATTGCTCACACTGAGGGTTTTCCCTCTCATATGATCACTTCGATCCTCATGTGTGTACAAATGTCATTCTGTATTCCGTGTGTGTGTGTGTGTGCAGGGAGGTCACCTCCCTGGTGTGTGTGTGTGTGTGTGTGTGTGTGTGTGTGTGTGTGTGTGTGTAAATTTCATCTCATCGAAATTATATATGGCACGGAATTATCTGTCACTTGCACACACACACACAAACACAAACACACACGAACACACACACACATATTTTTTGCAGCTCTTGAAAAATGTTCTACATGATAGTTACAGAGCAAAAAACAAAAAAACTATTTTTCCTTCCTCATAAAAAAAAACAACAAACAAACAAACAAAACAAATCCGAATTGAGGAAGACATTTTAGACGAGATGTTTGCAATTTTAGTGTTTTATTTTTAATTTTGCCGTTACTACTGGCAACTTGGTTGTATACAATATCAATGCCCCTTTAAGATGGACAGTCCCAGATGGTTAAAAGGAGACAAAAAGTTTATAGTAGGAGAAGAGTGCAAGCAAGTTGTGACATCAGAACTGAAGATCGGTAGTAATATGCACGCGCATTTAGGTATGGTATATCAGAATATTAAAGTACACGTGTAAGTATACATGGAAAAGACTGGATACTAAAAGAGGTACAACGTCCCAACAGTATATCAGGCTTCATGATGTCGGGGCAAGGTTTGGCTGGCTCTAAAAGGTGCCTGTGATCATGTCATCTGACTCTGTGGCATCATGGACCCAACACTTATTGCGTGGTGCCACTTGACGTTCACACTGAATTTAATATAATCATATACAGTAAAGTCAAATGAACGATACTGCAGAAGTTTCATTACAATCAGATATGGAAGAGAAAGTTATGAAGTCTTAAACAAGTCACTTTTTTTTCCACCAAACAGTGAGATGGGTTGCCATCCTATGTGCTGATTATAGAAGGTGATGATGTCATCACCTATTATAAAACAACATTCAAATTGATTTATACATGATTTCTAACAAAAGATATATATTCATACATTCATATATGTATTAATTTGGTTGGTCATTTAGCAACTACAATTCCTGCTCCCTATGAAGTCACCATTGCCAGGTTCTTATACACTGCAATCATTTGATATGAGTCATAGGCCCTACAGAACATTCTAGTCAACATTTCAAAAAAGACAGAAGAGACACTAAATTTCACATTTGTATGCACATTAATAGGAAACTAGTACTTGTATGCGGTGACAAACTCATTTGTAGATGTGGTTGTCACTACATTACAGGGGAACCTCGTTACAAAGAGGATCTAAAAACAAAAACAAAACATGACGATTAGATTTTGTTATATCAGGTTTCTCACAATATCAGGGTAGGAAAATGACGCCCTTGGACAAGATGTTTTTACCAACTATTCATGTCCCTTTTGACCCAGGTGTACAAATTGGTACATGGCAATGCTAGGGTAATAATAATGACAGGGCCCTCTGGTAGAGCAGTGGCAAAACTAAAGAGGCTATACCCTGGAAAAAGAAGACCTTTACTACATGTTATCATCATGAAAATGGAATGCTGGGACCTGCAAATTCACTGTCTTGTTATAGGAGGGTTTTGTCATATCCTACCTCTTCATCATAAGGTTTCACTGAACTTCTTGATGGAATATATGAATCTTCTACCATTCTGTCTGTTTGAGTATATTCTATAGAAAAAGTGACACTGCACTTCAATTCAGAGCTGAGTCTGTGCGTTTTATATATATATATATATAATTTATATAAAAAACCTACTAGAAGTAGATATTACTGACAGTTGCAAGCCACATTATCATAAAACTGTAGGTACCACCATAAAACCCTTTGCTTCTACTGGTCATACACATGCTGTATTCACACGTCTATATAACAGAACTGTAAGCCAATGTAGAAGTACTGCAGTTGTGTCAGCCTTTCCAAATTGGGCATATAAAGCAAATTCGAACAGGAAATATTCTATATAATACATTTTGAATGAAACTAAGAAAAAATAAACAAGTACTGCCCATACCACATGAAAATATCGCATAAAATCATGAAATCAGACTTCAATACAAAATAAACATTATCAGAGGTTACCTTCTTGTATCCTTCTTGTATCAAATACTTGACAAGTTGTGTAGCAAACTTTCACATAATCACTAACAGAACAGAAATAAAATCAGATTTATGAACGATTAAATGCTAGGTGATTTGACTATCCAGCTAATCCACAAATAAAGTCTATGTGCTATTGCCATTCACCCTATGAAGATGTCATTTGTACATCCAAATAGATACATTGGTAATCACCTTTCACTACAACACACACAAAATATACACACATATGCATACAATAAAACAAATGAATGAAATTCTCCGATACAAGGAGCCTTCATAAAAAATCTAATGTCCCACTAGGTCAGCTCAATGGCTTCCATTAAACACACACGAGCACTTGTGTCTCATTGCACCTAACATTGGGAGAATTTACCTCCACTGCATCAATTGCATTTCAGCCAACATGATACCCATTGTACTGTTATTAATGATAGCTCCTGAAGAATTTCTAACCATGTCCAGAATTTGTTACTCAGCCGGCGACCATTAGAGTACTGCATTTTGCTTGAAGAGCTCCTTCTAATCTAAGTACAAGGTAATACTTGTCAGGCACCACTACTTTGTGAGAAATGCACCGACTCCAGAATCTTCAACACACATTGCTGTTCCATTTTTAATTTGAATCTAAAAAAAAAAACCACAGTAAACACACACACACACACACAAACAGACTTGCGACTACATTATCTTGACTGTTCATACAAAAAGGATTCCTGGTCTACCAAATTTATATTGTTAGCATACACTGAAACTACGGTCAAACACACAAAAAACAAAACAACAACAACAACAAAAATCAAACTCAAGGTAAGTACAGGTAGTAAGTTTTCAGAGGAATGCAGTTGAGTATTACAGTACAGCCTCCTTTTCGTAACATACTATACAAGATTTCATTTCACTTAACTAATATGCTGCTTGAGCAGCAAACTACTTTCAGATGTGATTATATCCTTGTTGAACATTTAAGATGTGATTGATATGAAACAGAAAAATAAGATTATCTGGTAGACACAAATGTTGCAGATAATTTTCTTTAATTTGCTACTGATCTGAAGCATTTCTGTAAGGATAGTAAGACACACAGTACTCTGACATAAAGTACAAAATCAAGGAATGTTGCACAAAAAAGAAATGTTGATATCGGTAACAGCGCTGCTAGGAGCAAGTGATATTATCCAAAATCAATGTGGACAAACCCCAGGCACTTGTACAAGGAAGAAACTATTGCACTGTCAGCCTACATCACACAATTGGTCTGGAATGTGCAGAAGTGATACACAGTGTACTACATTTGCAAGGAGTAAGTAATGACACAGTTCATCTCTGCTTCAGTTCTCTTGGGATTGTTTGCACAAGACCAATTTCTTGAAGAAAACAAAAATTATATAAAACTGTATCTGACACTTTTGTGCAAGTTGTTTTATACAACAACTAATCTAACAGCCATATTCATATCGACTAAAAGATTTGTGACAAGTTTTGGATTTCACTCATCTTTCTTGAATTTATATATTTTAATTTTTCATCACCTACTTTTTCATGTCTATACAACTATACAGCCATAAGATCCTACACATATATTGAGGAAAACAATATCTTTGGGATATCAAAGGGATATGATGTGTACCACTAATATTCATTAACATTTCTTTACTAAGTTCTATGAGGATTATAATCTCAAACACTGTTGGAAATGTTTGCACCAACATTGTACGAATATAACAACCTGCTTTTTTACATACTTTTATAGATATATTGATGTATACTTCATGGTCAAATTACCTCAATATGCACATTTTGTGCTGATAATTTGGCATAATTTAAAAAGTTTTGACTAGAAGTCTTTGATATGTTTAGTCTTTGATATGTTATAAACGATATGTGTATAAAATTCTGCATAATATGTCTGAGGTAGATATTGGCAAAATATGGTAGATTATCTCTTACATCCAATGCCTTGCTGTCATTTCTTTGCTTTATTTTCTCTCACACACATACATGTATACACACATTCACAACCCCTTCCTCACACACATAACACAAATACACCCCCCACACACACACACATAACCACATGCTCCATGACTAATAAGTATGCTTATATCCTAGAGCTGATTATGCGCAGCTATTCTGTTCACAAAATACCAGTAAATTCACATTTTCTACTAACACTAACTCTACAGAGAGATCACAATCTAGTCCAGTAATATATTGCTGTCTCAAAGTGCTGCTGACTGATACAACCACTCGACACTAATACATATACATGTATACATAAATTGAGAGTCCACAATTACACATCTGCATAAGATTGCTACATTGCTTTAACATGCCATTTGCACTACAAACTTGCAGTACCCTTGGCATAACCATAAGGCCTTTAACTTTGACCATGTAATCTCAATAGTAACTTGTATGGCAAGTTAAAATAGGGAGGTTTGCGTAGTAAGGTAACTGTGGTCAGTGGCCAAAAGTTAGTGCAGCTGTGTATATAGTGTGTGTAAACACTTTCTGTGTAAAAAAAAAATAAATAAACAAATGTCTAGCAAAAAATGGTGCTTCAAAATAAGTCATACAACATTTCAAGACACTAATGCACTAGGGATACATCATCCTAAATGCTGATGGGCAGCCCCTCAGAAATACATCGGTAATTTTGCAAGTAATTTTTCACGTATAACATGAGAACATGTCATGGTTGCATCACAGAGAGAACCTTTGAAAATGCAAATTTGGTATGAACACTGTCAATAAGCATCCATGACAGTCACTCATCATATTTCCTTGCTGAAACCTGGATGTCGTTTAATCTGCACATTCGTTTCTTTATCCTGGCTCCCTTGAAACTTTTGAAGACATACAATCGTATTACAAGACTCCATTGGATAGCCTTACCTACCATCCAACGTGGGTTTTTTTTATTCTATGTATTCTTTGGCTATTTTTATTTTTTCCCCTACATTAGGCGAAAGACTTTGATGAAAGACCACTTTGATGATGGTGACTTCATTCACACAAAATGCCTCTGACCCACTCCTCTTCATATGATGAATGCCATGACTGAAGTAATTATGTTCACCAAAAATTCACCAACCTGATGTGTAGCACGCCCTCTTGAGGTAGTCGTAGGTATTCTTCACGGACAAAAAATGAGGAACAAGGGAAAGTTTGCTTTCAAGTGCTTGCAACAAAAAGCAAAAACAAAAACAAAAACTCAGTTGTACCTGTCTTCTATGGCAAGGTAATTTGAGTGTATCTAATTCCTCCAGGAGAGCGAAAACTACTTTTTCATTTGTTTTAAAATTGCCTTAACCCTTTGAGGATGGGGTGATTTTGCTACAGCATGCATTTCCCACAGAGACCTGCCCGAGTATACTTGGGACTCATCCTCAACAGGGGCTAATAAGAAAACAAAACAAAACATAACATGGCCTTTTATTAAAGATGAAGTGCATTAGTGGATGATATGAATATTACCTGATGCAGCAAGATAATATCAATGCACTATGTGCCCAATACGAACAAACTTTGCTTCTCCCTGTTGACTTTGAAAACTTAATTTATATGGCCGTCATATGAAGAGCTGTACATATCATCACTAGATAAGTAGGGTTATGTGAGAGGTAGTCGTGCAAGTGTGATAATTTTATGTTGCCAACTATCCACTTCAGAGATATGGGCATCTCAGAATTCGCCACAGTCTTAAGATTTCTTTTGAAACACGATATGTAAAATTTTATTTCAAACAACAGCAAAACAGTATGGTCAGCTATATATAATATCGTACTAACATAGTTTTATGAAAATAGTTTTTAAGTTGACCTACAGGGTAGTGTGGAGAAGATTGGTAAGTTACTAGACACTAGGTCAATTCAACATCCTACAGTGACAAGTTTATTGAAAAACAAAAATCAGTTTCAAGGTATTCTTAGACTTTGAAATTAGGACTTATCCCACAGACATTTATGATATTGATTTTTTTCTAGCTATCCATCAATTTATTTATCGATCCATCCAGTTATTTCTCTCTCTCTCTCTTATTATCCATCTATCTATCTATCTATCTATCTATCTATCTATCTATCTATCTATCTATCTATCTATCTAGATCTACTGTAAAAGTGGAAATTTGTTTGAAATTTTGAAATTTGTGGAAAGTGTTGAAATTTTTGTGCATTTCGCACAACCAGAAGCTAGCACGAAAATAAGAGCATACTATTAAACATTTTTGCTTGCCACATGTTCCAGTAGTTAATGTCTTGTTTCTGTGGAATTAAAAACACATGAAACTCTCTTTACCTGGCCGAGCATGAAAAATTAGTCTCACAAAAATATCTACTTTTACAGTATCTATCTATTTACCTATCTATTTATCTCACCATACATTTATTACCACCCTACATACATGTAAGCATCATCTCCATGTAACCACGAAACATGAACTTAATGATTTCCACATACATAAAGTTGGAAATATCATGCACAACAAGTGTGTAGCTGTGCATTTACACATTCCATGAATGATGCATTGACTGTGCAACAATTTTATTTCCAGGCAAAAATCAACCAAACCTGAAGTAAAGCAAAAACAAAAACAAAAGCACCCACACCACAAACGGTTGTCAAACTCACTTTCATAAGTGATGTCCAGTATACTGAAGGGCCACGTTCTTACAACTCTTGTTTCCTTTTTAAAGCATGCGAATGAACAAAAGTAAACATTTGACTAGCCAAAATAGGAGCAAAATAAACACCTTCTGCAGAAATTCAACATTTGATTAGCCAAAATAGGAACGAAATAATCACCTTTTGCAGAAATTAGGCTTGAATGAAGCTTTTGTACTTATGATATTAATGCTTCTGCTACAATTATACGCAGTACCACTCCATAATTAAGTTGACTCCAACAAGGACAGCAAACATGGAGAAGAATTGAAACTTCACTAAAATATGACATAAAATATGGAAATTATGTGATCTTAAACTTTAAGCAACAGTTGATCACTGGGAGCACCGTTCTGTAAAAACATGCATCAAACTTTAAAACCCTTGACTTTTCTCATTCTACCTCATATTTTGATATGACTTTTCCTACTCTGCTGGTTTTTACTACAATTGTGTAAGTCAACTTTGAATGTGGGGGGTACTGCACTCCACTCACGTTAGCCCTCTTTTACCAAGAGTATTTGACTGGTCAGTTTCTTTTTTTTTTTTTGGTTATACATAGTGCTCACAAGATATCAAAAGTTTTTGTTAGCCTAGAAACGCTGCTCACAAGTTTTCTTAAGCATGCTAAAAAAATAACAATAGCATACTGCACTGATTGCAAGAGACTTGCTTTTCCTAACAGCACAAAACTCATCCAAATGAGAAACAGCTGTTGCTCTCATGAAGAGAGATTGATTTATTCATGGAATCCTAAGTCATTCTGAGATAAATGTGAAGCAGAAGCCAAGAGAGGGAAAATGATTTTACTCATTAAATCTAAAGTTAAGTTTTTATGTAATTCATTGCTAGAATTCTACATTGAAGAAAATGTCTCTTTCTTTGGAGTCCTAAGTTTGTCAGTTACCATTGTTCATTTTTGTTGGACAATTATAGAAAGTTTCCAGGTCATTAGATTAGGAATTGATCCTTAAAACTGGCAATACAGTTAGGAAAAATTAAAGTTACGATTTCTGTCTCAAAGCAGGACATCGGTGCACTTTTTCTCATTGGCGCAGAATGAATGAATTCTACTCGTTCAATCTACTCTGTCCCACATATAGGATATGAATGAATATTCATTCATGCAAATGTAATGATATTCAGCAATCCAGGATTGATGGATTAAATCACCAGAGGACAATGAAGTGCATGTATGGGTAAAGTGATAACATGAAAAGAGCAGGAAATTGCTGGGATGAATGAAGTTAAGAACTTGAAAAATAAATGGTGGTTGCAAAAAAAGAAAAAAAAAATGAAAGGAACTGATGAGGGGAAAATGATAAAGCAAATATGATACTGTACTTAGATTTTCATAAGAAATTATGATTAGCAGTGCCGGAGTGCTGATTTTTCTTTTTGTTTTGAATTCATGCAAATAGTAATGAAAGAATATCATCATACCTGGTGTACCCAACGTCCGAGTCCAGTGTTCTGAGGCGAACCTCCACAGGGTAATGAGAGCTGACGGCCATTGCCTGTCATGAGCCAGAAAATGTTTACAGTCTTATGAACAGTCATATCAGCGTGTGATGAGAAAACATAACTCGAGAAATACGATCTAAGACAACTAGCATACCTGTCATTCATTTCTAAGCCACCATAGCACAGGAAATTCTCTTTTTTTATCCTGTACTTGTGATATTGGGGCAGTGAACCAATGCCAATGTAAAAACTTAGTATGCCCACCAGTTAGATTCTGGTTTACAGCTCAAAAAACACTGGGCACAACAGTGGTAGTATTCAGGGACACCCATTGTAAGTTAAGGGGAAAATCCACACCGCTTAAATTTAGTCTGAAATGAAAGATTAAAATTGTCAAAGCACAAGTGTGAAAATTTGATCAAAATCAGATAGAAATTAGGGAAGTTATGAAAACATAAAGTTCTGCAATTTTTGCAAAACAGTTCTGGAATAGTTGATGAGAATGTCAAAATATATTAGCCGATGATGCCATCACCTCACAATCTTCCATTGATCATGTAAAAACAAAAAACCTGATACAAATTCATATTTTTTGCTGTAAAAGTGTGACACACTTCACAGTTATGATCCCTCTGACATATCAGGGTGTAAGACTTGCACATAATTGCATTTGAAAAAAAAAAATGGAAATTTCCAGATTATGTTTACACACTATATGGCAAGTTATGAGGTGATGAAATCATCACCTCACTCATTTGCATATTCATATTGACTGTTCACGAAATGTGCTTTGCGAAAAATCAGCAAAACTTCATAATTTCAAAACTTCCTTAATTTATTATACAATGTTGATCAAATCTTCATGGTTGTGCTTATAAAGTTTTCTCCTTTTTCCATCACACTAATTATCAACTGCTCTGGAATTCCCCTTAAACAGATGCAAAACATTCAATGATTATGGTCTTACAACAGTCTGGTTGAGTCCAAAGGCCTGGTCGAACCGAAACACTGAGGCAGAATGTGGGAGCACACCTCTCTTGAACTCATCCCCGGTAATAACAATTCTGGTACGAAGAGATCATGCAACAAAAATAATATAAGGACTTCAGAGCAACTGAAAGATGGCATGGTAAATCCAAGGTTTTTCTAAATGAGTACAACTCTTGTAAGTCATTAGGTATGGAATCTAAGACGAGAAGAAAGTATCTTTGGCTAACCATTCACAAGGAGAGAGACCACATCACATATGATAATCAGTAGGAATTTCAGAAACATAAACACGAATTATTAATCTTTGTTATTACATCACCAAGGAGATTTTGTCGGCGATGATTTGTTCGTTTGTTTGCAAAATAACTAAAAATAACTTTAAAAAATGGGAATGGATTTGTATGAAACTTGCACGAAAAGTTGATAATGATGCAAGGAACAGGTGATTAAATTTCAATAGTGATCTGGGAATTTTTATGAATTTTTGAAGAATTTTCAATCTTTTGGCAAATAGGGTCAATGAACTTGGAAGTTCAAGGTGCACATATTTGAGGTTTGCATACGCGCACTAAAACGCATGCTCTGCTCCAGGCACTGTGCTGCAGGAAGCTGATGAGGTAAACACAAGGCTTCTTCATTATTAGCAGGATTCACACTTCCACAAATCTCAAGATCTGGATCGAGATTGTTATCCCATTATTTTGTTTGCATGAATGTGGCTACAGGCATATTGGGCGACTTTCAGCATGCGCGTATGGGAGGAAATGAGTTGCTTGGCAGAGGTCTGCACTCTCCGAGTGCTTTTTCTAGTTTTAACTGTGAAATCTGAAAACTGAGTGCAAGGGCTTTACCATTTAGAGTCACACAGAATCAGAAACTATTGAAATGTTGTGTCAAATGAATCCACACCAGTATACAAATAATGAATGTTTATGAGTGCAATGGACAGAATATTTCATGAGGTGAGAGATGTAACGATCCATTCAACGAGTGAATAGATCAAACATTTCATATTTCACCGAATGAAATATTCTGTCCATTACACGAATGAAAAACATTTATTCTTTGTTTTATATAACGCCTAAAATAGATCCTCGTCATTTGATGTTTTATCAATTTAGAAACAAGAGAGAATCTGAAATCGTGCGCGTGCTCACTGAGCGCTTTATGCTAGTGCGCTGTCGCATAACCTTACACACTGCAAACGCAAGCGTTTTACACGCATAGTGTGCCGGGCTCTCAGCGAGCGTGCAATGGAGCAAATCGAATGGATCCAAAATTGCACGATAAATGGAGCCACATTTGCACGGATGATGATGTCATAGTGAAATGGGCTGAATGATCAATGTCAAACAACCAATCACATGACAAGGATCTTTTTAGGCGTTATATAAAGAGCTTTGACCACTCTCGTTGGGTCCATGGGCATTGTCAAACCCAAATATTGATGCAGAACGAGGGGATACAACCCTCTCATGCTTTCCCTAGTAACACTGATAATGATAGTTGACCCATCAGATGTCTAGAGTTATAAGATGTGTGGCAATGGAAAGGCACATATCTCTCGTCCATACTAAACAACATTTGTAGTAACTGCACAAATTGCTGAAAAACATATTCTAGCAGGAACAGAGAAGAGCGCCTGACGTAAATTTGCACAAAGTTGGAGAAACCCTTACCTGTCGTAGGCACAGTCCGTGTTGTCAGTCACCGTGGTGTCTGCGTCGTCATCGACGAGCCAACAGAATCGGCTGTCAGTCTTCAGACGAATATCCTCCCAGCGGCTGTTTGGCACGTATGCACAGTCTGCGGCTAGGTCTCCCACAAACATCACATTCTAGCAAATGCCAAAGCGGAATAGAGAGATGTCATATTTGAAGTGATCTAATGATCACTTCTTCCCTCCCCCCCCCATATCAATTTCTTCTCTGCTCATTTCTCTTTATTCCTTCTCTCTTTTGATAGTATCTTTCATGCTCTATTTTACAATGTCAACTGGATATTTCCAAACAATATATTCCAGGTGGGCTTCTTTACAGGGAACTTCAACTCTTGTATTTGATATGGACACTTTAATATGGAGTATGTGCGATAAAAAATGAAAGCTGATCAGAAGTGCGGTGAGTTAGCTCAGTTGTTCCGCTTTGCAATCCAAAGGACCCCGGTTCGATTCCTGGCTTCCACTGAGCAATGTTGTGTGTAATCATACTGTCCCCTCTAGTAAGAGGTAAAACACTCTGTCCCTCGGATAGGACATAAAATGGTGGTACCATGTGTAAGAGAGTCACAACTCATGCATGTAAAAGACCCTGCTTCATTTATTCATCGCAAAAAACAGGGTGTTTAACCCGGTGAAGTGGTCCCGCCATACATCCAAATGGACCCCATGGAAGACCAGCTAGTGAAGCTGAATACGGGCTATCCAGCCATCTTCTTAGATGGAAATGAAATAAACAAACAAACAAAAGAGAGATGAGACAAAGCATGAAACAGAAAGATAGAAGTGTGCATACATAGGTAAATTGACAGATTGTAGAATAGATTCATATATACTTGGTATATGCCAATGACTAGAGTTGGATCCTTTTGGACTCAAGAAGACAATATTTTTCTCACCTCTGTGCCATACTGCTGTCTAATAGCAGAGACAGTGTCCACCAGTGCATCTATCTCCTCTGGAGCTTGGCTTGAAGAGCTTTCAAGTCCAGCGATGACAAAGTCCTTCAAGTCTGCATCAACGAGAACATGATATGAAAAATTCAGAGGGCATCTTTCCCTCACCTCAGCAAACCCTTGTATGCAAGGATGCCACTATTCACACATCAAAATCAAGGAGATGCTTATGCCACTGTTTACTATTCGGCAGCAGTGATAAAAAAAAAAATGTTCGAATTATCACATTTGATCCATAAGTATAGTCCATGTGCTTCACAAAACATCCTACTTTATAAAATTTGGCAATAAAGCTGTAAATATAAGGACATATCACTAATTAACTCAATAAACCATAACTGAAGATGGTTTATTCTCGAAACGATTGTTCACATTTTGTATATTTAGCAATATTGAACATTGACTATACTACTAAACATTTTTACATTAGTTGTTTCTATTCCTAACTCCCAATTTAGAACTATTTTGAAGCGCTACAGCTTTTTTTCTTCATCTGGCATTGCACCTAAAAAATCACGAATTTTAAGGCAAGTGAAAAAACTGTTTCATTTTTGCAACAATTTTGCAAAATAACATCAGCATTGGCATCAAATAATGTAGAAACATTGTTTTGGATTACATAACTAACTGCAGAGTTTTCTAACTAAAATCAGTATTTCTTGCTTTACAAAATTGAGTTAGATTTTTTGATATCTGCCAACTGAGAAACGAGGTGTTGTCGACCAAGGGACGACATACTTCTTAGAAGGTAAAAAGCGATGAAAACATTTGTGGAACCCTTTCACATCCTAATCTTCAGCATGATGTCAGAATGGGGATAAACTTACAAGAATTCCTGGATCTGAAGTGGGCCACGAAGGGTTCTCTCTGGAAGACATCGGCGGTGTCATCATAGACGGCACTGCGGATGAGTTCCACTTGGCTGGGTCTGTGGAGGTAAAGAATGCCAAACAACATTGACATCGACAACCTGAATCACAAAAATCACTATTGCATGACAATACTTCTTTTCAACCAAAGAGAATCTCTTCTTTGTTGAAAGCTCTTGCTTCAACAGAAACTGTTCAAACATTGTTTCTGTATACTGACTGCAGGTTTTAAAATTTCTCCCCCCCCCCCCCTTCAAATAAAATGAATGTTTCATGTTCACCTTTCTGAATTCTTGGTATAACAACCTAAATGACAAATCACTTGATCATCCACTGTACATCATGACAGTTACTGCAATAGCAAGTATTTTCATGAAAGGTAAGTTGTGACAGAAAAAGAATTTGTTTCATAGGAATTATAAATAGATATTTGTTTCACAGGAATTATAAATAGATATTTGAAATGAAATCATTGGAAGATAAGAAATATGCAAATGCACTGAATGTCTGAACATTTCAGAAGCCCTCACTTAAAGGACAAGTTCACCTTCATATACATGTGGATTGAGTGAAGGCAACAATATTAGTAGAACACATCAGTGAAAGTTTGGGGAAAATCCGACAATCCGTTCAAAAGTTATGAATTTTTAAAGTATTTATGCAATCACTGCTGGAGGAGAAGACTACTACAGTGTATGATGTCACATGCGTACAACAATATAAAGAAAATAAAAAGAGAATTTCACAAAACTTGACTTTTTGAATAAAGTGCACATTTCTTCTACATGTTACTGACTTATGTTAGGGGTAATATTATTTCCCATGACTTCTGAAAGAGAGAAGTCGAGTGTTCTTTTATTATGTGAGAAAAGTGAGAATATCTTGAATTTTCTTTATACTTTCTTTATGTAGTTGTACTCATATGACATCACAAGCTATAGTAGTCTTCTCATCCAGCCGTGACTGAGCAGAAACTTCAAAAATTCATAACTTTTGAACGGATCGTCCGATTTTCCTCAAACTCTCACTGATGTGTTCTACTAAAATTGCTGCATTCACTCAACCCACATGTCTATGAAGGTGAACTTGTCCTTTAACAGAGACTCCAACTCTCCCGTTTTCGACGGGAGATCTCCCGCCGAAAGCCCATTTTTGCACAATCTCCCGTTCTCCCGTTTGAGATTTGATTTCTCCTGCCCTGGCTCTGTGTCTCTCGGTGGAAAGGATTTCTTATTTATTTCTATCGTATGTTGATAAAATAAGCCTTAGATAGCACCAGAGAACATCTAGAATCCTAGGAACTTCGCGCTTAGCACACGTCGACTTGGAGTCTCCCGTTTGCTAGGGGTTTCGGGCGGGAGAATCTCCAGATCAGAAGGTGCTTGGGGTTGGAGTCTCTGCCTTTAATAGAAGCCCTCACTAAGAAAATGTACTAGCTTCTCAGCAATTCTTCAGAGAGATATTAAAGCAATTTGAAAATTACCTGTAGAAGTAAGCATACTGTTGCATCCTCCTTGATGGTCCAACGCGCTCACTAACAATACTCTGAAAGGCATCAGTGTTGTCCCTAGAAGAACACATATAATAGTGTGACTATCACATGCACATGACATTCTGCTATGGCTGTTGTCACTAGCGAAACACCAGAGTTTGCTCTCACTTTGACTGCATTGCACTATAAACAAAGCGAAAAACAAACAAAACATGGAACAAATTCTACTATAGGGTGATGTGTTTGCATATGGGTGCAATAAATCTGTCATAGTTGCAACATTAGGCGTTTTCACATCAGCCCGATGTTTCGAAATAGCGCGCTATTTTCTGACTTGGGAAATTAACCCGCTCACGAAATACTGTAAAAGTGGAAATTTTCGCGGTGTTGTAATTTTCGCGCATTTCGCGCAACCAAAAACTAGCGTGAAAATAAAAGCACGCGAATATTTTTGCTTGCCATATGTTCCTGTGCGTGATGTCTTGATTTCGCGGAATTAAAAACACGCGAAACTCTTCTTACCGGGCCAAGCGCGAAAAAATCCACTTTTACAGTAGCGCGCTATTTGATAATGTGAATACAAATTAGCGCGCTAATTGATCAAGAAAATTTCTCGAGTCAACTCGGGAAATTTCCCAAATAGTAGGATAATTAATGCGAACTAGAACACTATTTGATAATGTTCGGGCTGATGTGAATGGGAAATGAAATAGCGCGCTAATTTGCGATCGCGAAAAATATCTCGAGCTTGGATTTTTATTGGGCTGATGTGAAAACGCCTATTCTTGCTGTTAGTAGAGGCTACTATGTAATCCCGTGAGATTTTCGTGCCAAAATTGATATTTTGGACTAACTTTGTCAATTTGGGGGTGCTGAATCCAAAAAACTTTGGTTCCATTTTTTCTGACCACGTCTTCAGCCGCCATTTTGAATTTCAAAATGGCCGCCATAGCAAACTGTATTTTTATCAATATCTCATTGAGTGAGAATTGTAGAAGCTTCAAATTTGGTGCAAAATGCATGGTTGTGATGTCAGATACTCTGGTATATCTTTTTCTGATATTTTTGATTGTTTTGATACAATTTGTAGGCTGCCATCTTGAATTTCAAAATGGCCGCCATAGCAAAAAGTGTTTTGAACCATATCTCTGACAGTGAGCATTGTAGAAGCTTCAAATTTGGTGTAAAATGCATGGTGGTGATGTCAGACGCTCTGAAATATCATTTCCTGATATTGTTGATTGTTTTGATACAATCTATAGGCTGCCATCTTGAAATTCAAAATGGCCACCATACCGTTTTTATGCATATCTCATGTTGCAATTATTGTAGAAGCATCAAATTTTCAGTAATGCACATGTATGTGGTGTCCAACGTTCCAGTACAGCTGTTTCCAATTGTGGATCATTAGACAGGCTATCATCTTGAAATTCAAGATGGCGGCCATAGAAAATCATACAATACTGTGGTAAGCGCCTTAGAAGAATTTGCCAAAATTGTCCTAGTGAGACCGAATTCATTTTCAGGTCACGCAGAACGACAGCCACATCTTAATTCAAAATGGCCGCCTTAAATTCAGACTGTAAGGACGAGGTTCCGATGACGTCATCAAGCCATCCTCGGGGTAAAAACTGCGTGGGGGGGGGGGGAGGAGGGGAGGGGTCCCATACCACTTCCCATAAGTGTGGGCAAGCGTGTAAGCGTTACATCCCACGTCCCATAATAGACAAGCGGGTATGAAGTTTGCGTACACGGGATTTGTATTTGCCTCTCATGCAGGCAAAACATTATTATTTGGTGTCATGGAACCTCGTTAACAGTTACATTTAATCCCAATTATTAAACATTTGTACAAAAACAAGCATTGATACCATTAAAGGTGATCTTCAAAAACTTGATGCTGCCTCGAGAGAATGGAGACAAACAAGGAAAAGTCTCACAATGGCAAAAAAAAAAATGTCATGGTTACCCTACCAGGCATCCCATTCACAAGCTTGCATACACGTTGACCACAAAATAAAACAACTCATCAGGGAGCTCATAATTGCTGGATGTATTTCTGGAATAACACAGAATGAATAAGGAATGCCAATGAGTAGGTTTTACCTGACTGCCCTAGTGCGGGTCATTCTCAATTATCAAGACTTCCAAGATGCTTCCCTGCTGTACCACCAATGATTCTAAAACTACAAAGGCGCAATAATAACTCAGTTCTGTGGCACTTTGGATGCATCAGAATTCCTCAACAATTAGAACACCATCACACGAGGATAATCTAAAAAATTGTCACTACATTGAAACTGATAAATGTGGTGCTTGGCAATCAGATATCGGAAACATTCGAGGAGGATATTCTAGAAAGAGATGAAAAGGGAAGTTTTCATGTTCTGTACTAAGAATTTGTATCTGACAGAATCTAAAAAAAAAATGTCTGGGATAATATAAGAATGGCCAGACATTCAGCTCTTGCAACTGAAATACACCGTTTAAGATTGGATCAAAAGTCATTAAACTTGAGAGGACCACCAACTTCTTATAACACTTCTACTGGTACAGCAATCTGATAGACCTGTCATTTTCCAGTCATTACTGGACGATACAACTATCGGAAGTTATAAGTTCTACTGTTCTAAGTAATTCCACAATCACTCTTCATCTCATAATTTAAAGGCCTTCTCATTCTCACTAATAAAGGTTTATTTTTCATACCCATGGGATAGAAACCCACAAAACTGAGCCAAATAATCAGCCTGAAAGTTGAAATACGTATCAGTCAATTCCATCTGACACAGAAAAAACAAACAAACAAAGGGTTCATCAAAGATGCCATGGGAGCTGTCACCCGTCACAACGAGGAAGCAGATATCCTCATTCCATTGCATGTACTAGATGTTACTTTAAGAGCAACAGGGAATTTCAAAGATATTGATGGTTATTGCATATGGACACCGACATTTTCATTCTCCTAATTCAATGGATCTTTGCTTTACTTTTAATGCTACATCGCATGTTTTCTGCTCCATCACTGGAAAAGGAGATGATAAAGTGCAATTGATATTGTTGAGAGATTATGTTCTGCAAATTGTTGTGAAAAACATATGTCTGCTCGGACATGCCTTTCATGGCGCAGGTTGACGTTGAAAATTTGAGGATGTCTCAAAGAGAAGATGGATCAAGAATTCTCTAAACCTTGAATCGTGCAGAATGTGCAATGACACAGTCCGTGCCTTCCAGAGTTGGGCATTGATGACTCCAACCTGGACAATCTCCCACTTTGCTCTCGTAGAGTCTTGATACAACACATCCAGAGAACAAACCTCGTAAACCTTTACAACTTAATTTGTGCCTCTACTTACAGGGGAATATGGTACATTGTAGTTATTCTCAGCGGATATACATAAACTGATAAATCAAATGCTTTGAGCTTTCTACACCAACGGTAGCCACATGATTCATTATCATGTTCATTATGGCAAGAAATGCAAAAGTAATTGTTTCTGGAAGAATTTTGAACCAATTCTCCACGGTGTACAGCCCTATACATGTGATGTGACTTCAAAAACACATGCAGGGAACGAGCCTAGAAGAGATAAATTTCCAATAAATTTTCTAGTACATGGCTAATATTGTTTATTATACTCCACACCCAAATCGTCTAAATGGGGGCATTTAGTTACTCAGACCCAGTTATTGACGCTCTTTTGAAAGTCATTTGCTTTGACACCAGAATCACATGATTTCCATTCACAAGTTTTTCCCAAATGTAATGCTCTGTGTCCCATGGCAGCCATTGTGCATTTCAACATGGCAGTGTACCTACAGGAAAGCAGTCACGCCTGTGGAATAATAATACTATTTTATTGTTGACTTCTACATAGGTCCTATAAGTGAAAGTGCTCCAGCATGCTTGAGTTTGCAGGGTAAAGACAGAGACTCCAACTCTCCCGTTTTCGACGGGAGATCTCCCGCCGAAAACCCATTTTTGCAAAATCTCCCGTTCTCCCGTTTGAGATTTAATTTCTCCCGCCCTGGCTCTTTTGTCTCCAGTTGGAAAGGATTTCTTACATATTTCTATCGTATGTTGAAAAAATAAGCCTTAGATAGCACCAGAGAGCATCTAGAACCCTGGGAATTTCGCGCTTCGCACACATCAACTTTGAGTCTCCCGTTTGCTAGGAGTTTCAGGCGGGAGAATCTCCAGATCAGAAGGTACTTTGGGTTGGAGTCTCTGTAAAGATCTGACAGCACCATATATGGGCCGAAATCCATCTTGAATTTCAAGAGTGGCAGCCAATGCGAATAATCCATTATTACAGAATGTACAACTATGTTTGTGTGTGTGTGTGTGTGTGTGTGTTTGTAAAAGAATGTACAATGTACACTACCATAAGCATTGATATGCCTAAAAGTTGATTGTAACCCCAGATATTAGCTGAAAAGCAGCCATTTTGAATGATAAAATGCAGCCTCAAAAATGATGATCTGCAATTTTAGGGAGGTGATCAAAGTGCATCTGAATGTTCAATATCATGAGTCCGGTTTATGCCCGGAATGTGAACTTTCTGTATAGTTTACAACATGAAATATGGGTCAAAATGTACATTCTGGTATGGCGGCCATTTTGAATTTCAAGATGGCCACCTATAATATCAAAATGGATCATCATTTCAGAAAAAGATGCTTCAGAAAGTCTGATAGCATACGCATGCTCTTTGCCCCAAGTTAGAACCTTACACACTACATACGATATGAGATATAGGCCAAATTACATTTGCTATGGTGGCCATTTTGAATTTCAAGATGGCCACTAACCAAAACGATCCATCATTTAAAACAAAAATGTGTATATTAGCATGTCTGACATCATAAGCATGCTTTTTGCCTCAAACTTATACTTTCCATAATGCTTACAACCTGAGATACAGGTAAAAATACATCTAGCTATGGCGGCCATTTTGAATTTCAAGATGGCAGCCCTCAAATTGTATCAAAACAATCTACAATATCAATAAATGGTGTATCAGAATGTCTAACATCATAAACATGCCTTTTGCATCAAATTTGAACCTTCTGTGATGCTCATATTATGAGAACTGGGTCAAAATACAGTTGGCTATGGCGGCCATTTTGAAATTCAAAATGGCGGCTGAAGACGTGGTCGAAAAAAATGGAACCAAAGTTTTTTGGATTCAGCACCCCCAAATTGACAAAGTTAGCTTAAAAAATCAATTTTGGCACGAAAATCTCACGGGATCCAATATTTCGACATAGCAGACCGTACTATGTTTGCTTTTGTCTCTTTTCTTTGGATAAATTGAGGTTGATAACTGAATAAATGAACATAAGAACAACCCAAGTCCACTACAGAAAATTTAGAAGAAAAAAACCCCTAATAATTTAAATTTTTCAGTCAGAGAATGTTATGTATACAAATTGAAATGTCAGAGTCACTTGAATGATCATCTATATTTGCATTACTTTGAAAGGGGTCTCCAAAGACGGCAGCCCAATTTGAACTTGGGCCGTTTTTACATGCAAGTATTCAATTACTTTCTTTGTAAATGGAGGGATTGCTGGGGTTCAAGGTTACATAGTTAGTACTTGATGCACTCATAGAGAGAGAGAGCTCATTATCATGGACCAACCTGTTACACCAGTCCAGTAGCTGTTCAATGGCACCACCAGATCGGTCACGAATGCCTTGGATCAATATGAGGTCATAGCGCTTCACAATCTGTGACGCAATAGATCAGGGGGGGGGGGGGGGAAAAATTGGTGTTGTTGTCATCAACACAGCCCAAAAATAGTACTGATGAAGGGAAATTGACCTTTAATAGACATACGGGTTCATTGAATCCAGAAATATTATTTGTACAGCATTAGTGAAGGCTGAGAAAAAGAAAAAGAAGAAAAGAAATCCACTTAAGAGTCGAAATTAATGAGAGTGCTTCTGCTTAACTTTGACAGATCTGATAGTGCGATGTGATTATGACTGGGAAAAACATTTGGCGGCAATACATCACAAAGTTGAAGGACACGTACAATTGAAACTCCGCTCAACACCCACAAATTTCATCATCAAAATGTGTTTACGTTAAAAAATTTTGTTTGTCTCTCTCTCTCATAAATACTCTTCTCTCTAGATTTTATCTTGGTATTTCTTGTCTTCTTCCATATACGCGCGCATATCACTATCTGTCTATGTATCTATTTGCCTGTCGTTTCAATTGTCTGTCTAATTATTGATATTGATTATTTTTCCAGTCGTCTGAATAGTCATCTACATGACAACAAACGCCTCTACCTTCACATTTCATACTGTGTGTGTACATACCTTCTTTCGCTCTGTCGTAAGAATATACAAGATCATGTGATTTTCGGTGTCTCTTACCTAGATACATAAGAACTTCACCCAACTGCATAATCTGTCTAGCAGTGCCTATTAATCTATTTATTTATTGGTGTCTATCTACCTTCCTGCCGGCTGCCTATATGACGTCCCAGACAAGCTTTGAATAGCTTATGACGATCCACACAAATATATATATGACATATTCCTTGCAAACTATCTATATTATTTGTGCATTATGTGTATGCATTTTGTGAATAAATCAAATCATTTAAGTCAAATCAAACATGATAAAGGGCCTATGCAATATGAAACGCATGTTAACTTGTGCGGACTTATACTGCCATGATCGTTAGTTAGAAAATTCAAATATTTGCAACTTATTTCATAATATTTTTCTGCTACATTTTTTCTTTCAGAGACGGTACTTGGATCTGCTCACAAAAGCTTCTAAGCAAAGAGTCTGTCATCTGTCTATTAATGCTAGTGGCAAACTACTAACAAAAAAAGACATTGGAATTAACCTTCATACACCCTTTAAACTCACTATTGCATAAATTGCATGTTTCCACGTTAATTGATATGATAAGCAAACGATATTGTATGAAACATCCAAACTATAGTGATGTTCAGTTTAGGGGAAGGTGCATTCAAATGTCTTTTGTCATATCAGAAAGTAAGCAATGATCGACCACTGATGACATTGAAAGAATTTTTGTTTGGAAGCTTCTTTTGTGGGCGGATCCAAGTAATAATAATAATAATAATAATAATAATAATAATAATAATAATAATAATAATAATAATAATAATAATAATAATAATAATAATAATAATAATAATAATAATAATAATAATAATAATAAATGAAAAAATAAAGAGGGGGAAAAAGCAATAACTTCAAGAGTTTTGGTTAACTCCATGTGCCATCATCAATGGACAAAAAACTAAAACAGTTTGTGATGCTACAGCAAAGCAACAATATAAAGAAAACACAAATAGAATTACATTGCTACAAAACTGATCTTGCAAAACATCAGGATTGAAAGGAAAAAGCCAGCAACATTGGTATCTTTCATTTAAAGTTGTGTATTCTAGCACACTGGGGCAGAAATCCACATCATAGAAATCTACATCTTTGAATATCACATAGAGATGATATCCAAGAAAATAAAAATTTGATGACCGGTATTGAATCATCACTTTAAAACATCATTAAGTTTACAAAGTTTGCATAAAAGTAAATACACTGTAGTAACTAGTATCTGGTATGATAGTGGATGAATCGTGAGAAGTACAATCACCATACAGGATTATTGAAAATGATCCCTAGATAATTACCTATAATCTGTAAATACATATGATTGCACACAAAACTTTGGGAGTTAGGTTGAAACAAACATATCCGGCATGGTTAATACATGTGCAAACAGTCAAGCGAACAAACATATCAAAAATTAAAGTTTGAATGGTCTAGGTTCCTCTCACCCTGGACAGAATATCCATGACATGGTCCTTGCCAGCTTTGGTCACACCAAATGTAGGAATGTTGAAAGCTCCGATGAACAGGGACTCCCTGCTCCTCCTGAACTCGCTGGGGAGGAACGTGAGCTCAATTGGGTAGTGGTCACTCACTTCCACTGCCTAAACCAAAGTCAAACAGTCACACCACCAAATTATCAAAAGTATTGGTTTACACAGTTTCCAATTTCGGAAAAAAAAAATCTGAGCTGCAAAGTTCTGCATACTGCTAGAGTCTCTAAAATTGTCTAAATATAGAGCTATGAAAAAAAATAATGAATTAAGGTTGCAAATAAGCACTAAATGCTGCAAAGATGTGAAACTCTGTGAGGGACCTCACCACTATACTCAATATTATAAATAGGCAGTAATGTACATGTATAAGAGTAAACCAAGCAGTAAACTGCTTTTTAGTACAGTGATATTTTGTTCATATACCCTGACAGTAAGTGCATAATTCTTAGTACAAAGTTTTACATGCTGAGGTGTCTTTTTCATGCATTTGAATATCATATCATCATATAGCCACACCAGCAGAGATTTACCTTATTATTTTTAACATAAACCTTTTTCAACTAACCTGCCAAAAAAAAAAAAAAGAGAGATTTGTTAGTGGTAGAATGCTGATTGCTTACATATTCAACTGCCAGGTTTGGAAAATCTGTTGGATTACTTCTTACTATGCAAGTTAGGAGGCAAACATTCAAGTATGCTGTCAATGCATTGTACATCACAATAGTGGCTGAATGTATCACATTAATTGTAGATGTTCAGTGGCAGATCTGGGGGGTTGGGGAGTGGCGCCCCCCCCCCCTTTAATTTTTGTTTGATTCAAAGAAATAAAAAGAAGAAAATGAAAATTGGTCCACCCTTTAATTTTGTTTGTCAGGCGATAAAACCTGGAAGTGCACAAAAATTGCATGGGGGAGCCTTTTTTTTTGCGGGTCAGCAGAAGAAACCCGTAAGTGGTCATCTGTTTTGTTTGTTTGTTTATTTTTTTCACTTAATTAAACCCGGAAGTGGCACCAGAAATATTCCCCCCCCCCCCTTACGGAATTCCCGAATCCGCCCTGATGTTTAATTCAATGAAAAGGTTTGAAGAGACAACAGGTACAGAGGCAGAATGACAGCTGCAAACATACTACAACCTCTTTATACCTCCAACTTCAGGCACAGATACAAACTTAACAGACAGACACACAGATATAAACTGACACAAACAAACACACATACACACACACACACACACATACACACACACACACAGATATAAACTGAGACAAACAGACACACATACATACACACACACAGCTGTAAACTGAGACAAACAGACAGACACACAGACACATACCTGACTTTGGTTCAGACCGTACTCCGCATCAAACTTAAAGACTGTGGCCGAGCAGGGCAAGATGGCAGATTCAAGACCGGCACCGGCAATCACAAATCTGGTTTAAGATGTCAATCAAAAGACACAGTTATGCATTTGATGTACAGATAAATGAATGACGGAAGGATATTCATCGCAGTATGCTTTTCTTTTCCTGTCACAGATTAGCTCTCCCACACCCCTATAACAATAATAATAATGAAAGTGCATAAACAATGTCTGCCCTCTATCCCTTGATAAAACAATGATGGAATACTTGTGAAAAATATACTTCGGGGGGGGGGGGGGGTGTTCTAGGAAAAAGCAGTTTTCTTTAAAAAAAATATCACTTAAGGTGATAAATACCCCCGCCCCGTGACGACAGTCTTACCCAAGGAATGATCTTTCCTTGATCTTCTGCCATTTAAATGCCGTTACCATGGCAACGCAGCTTTCGACACGTCCAAAAAATATGTCTTGCACATCTTCCCACCAAGACTATTGTGTGTGCCACATTTCATAAGCTTTTGTCAAAAACTGAGGAAGTAGTTCAATCCACAAGATCTTTCCTTGATCTTCCACCATTAATATGCCGTTACCGTGGCAACGCAGCTTCCGACATGTCCAAAAAATATGTCTTGCACATCTTCCCACCAAGACCAATGTGTGTGCCACATTTCATGAGCTTCAGTCGAATACAGAGGTAGTTCAATCCGCAAGATCTTTCCTTGATCTTCTGCCATTTATATGCCGTTACCATGGCAACGCAGCTTCCGACACGTCCGAAAAATATGTCTTCCACATCTTCCCACCAAGATCAAGGTGTGTGCCACATTTCATAAGCTTTGGTCAAAAAACTGAGGAAGTAGTTAAATCTGCAAGATCTTTCCTTGATCTTCTGCCATTAATATGCCGTTACCATGGCAACGTACTTTCGGGTACTGTCCAAAAATGCGTCTTGCACATCTACAACCAAAGGCACACATCTGTACCAAGTTTCATGGAAATTGGGCAAAAACTGAGGAAGTAGTTTGCAACACAAAATTTTCCATCATTTTGGCTCATAATAAGTGAGCTGTTACCATGGCAGCATACTTTTTGTCACTGTCAAGAAATGTGTCATGCTGACCTATATCCTAAGACAAACATTCAATATGAATTCCATGAGAATTGGAAGAACACTGATGAAGCAGTTTTGCCATGAAGCATTTTGCCCTATATTTTACCAATAACATGCCGTTACCATGGCAACGCACTTTTTGCCACTGCGGAAATATGTGTCTTGCACATTAACATATTCAGATGAACATCTGTACCTAATTTCATAAAAATTGATCAAAAACTGTGGGAGGAGTTCGCGACGCAAGATTTGTACCCATTTTTGCCCATAATATGCCGTTACCATGGCAACGTACTTTTGGGTACTGTCAAAAAATACGTCTTGCACATCTACAACCCAAGGCACACATCTGTGCCAAGTTTTATGGGAATCGGTTGAAAACTGAGGAAGTAGTTAGCGACGCAAGATTTGCAACGGACCGACCGCCCGACCGCCCGACCGACCGCCCGACCGCCCGACCGACCGTCCGCTGATTCCTATATACCCCCTTCAAACTTCGTTTGGCGGGGGTAGGGTGGAACATCCTATTACCGGACGCTTTTCTTTGTGGCTTTGAATTCCGTACTCATAGAATGAAATTTCGGCTAAAAACAACACCACTTATTCACAGACTCATGGAAATTACGAATTCAGCCAACTTACGTCATTTCTTTGTTCCAGTTTTTAGAAAATATGCTTCAAACATACCCCTCTAAAAATAGTGGTTTTTTGCGCCGTGCAAAATCGCATTGTATTACCGGACGCTATTTTCGTAATCGAATAATCGAGGTCTTTCGCACCTAATCCTTGCACCAGAATCACAATTCATCCCACAAATCACCGTACACATTCTCACCGAGCGGATGACACACAAAAAAATCTGCAAATGAAGCTCAAATTTCGTATTTTACAGTAAAATGTCTGTCTTGACCATTTCGAACAGTTCACGCAATAAAACCTTGTGAGAAATCGACAACTGGTTAGAGTATACGTGCTTTGTCTATGGGAGCTGCACGCGCGGGTGATGAGTTGCGTGCCCCTTGCGCACAACTATTCCGCATCGTTCGCGTTTGAGGACGATAGCTACAATTTTTCCGATATTGATCAGTGAACTTTTGGTTCTAATAGAATCTTCAGCATTTTTCCTGTATGTGAGTGGGATTTCATAGAATTTCAGTCGCGAAATGTGATTCAAACATGCATAAATATTAACTATAAGCGAGGTGCGGGTCACTCAACTATAAATTTGAGGTAAAATGTGAATTTTTTCGTGTTTTTACATTTTTATGTGGCGTTTTTTGCGATTTCGGTCCACACAAAGTTCTGTGAGGCTAATCTACGAAGTCTCGCGCGTACAGAATGTCATTAGTATGCAAAAATGTGCGTGTCCGGTAATACCATGGTGTCCGGTGACACCATGCTTGCCTATATAAAAAGTTTCTAGGAAAAGGAAAGCCAATATTAACATTGGATGTACACAGAGGTATGAAGACATGCTTAGCACACTTGATTCTATAGTGAATGACGCAGAAAGTCAAGCTTTAAATACTATCATTTACAGAGGTTAGGCCGCAGTCACATATAAACACAGATCCTCAAGGATCTACACGGTGATCCGGGGTGATCCGTTGAGATCTGGGGAGATCCGGAGAGATCCGGGGATATCCAGGATAGTGTCAACCTCATTGAAGTGTCGACGAGTGTTCATATGACTGTACACACAGTATCAACACGGCAGTTACACGGATAAGGCCGGAAGAGCGTGGCGTCTACACAGACAAACAAGGCAGCTACACGGCAGCCACACAGACCATCCCAGATTGCTCTGCCAACATGGCAATCCCCAGATGACGCCGGATGTTTTTGACCTCCAAAAGTTGCCGTGTTGGCCTCCCGGATGTCCCCGGATCTACATGGACATACACGGATGTCCAAGGATGTCCAAGGCGTCAACACGGATCTCTCCCCAGATCACCCAGGATCAGATCCGGGGTGGTTCGGGGTGATCCAGGATGTCTATGTGACTGGGGCATTTCAAATGGACTTGGACTCAAACAATGTCTACTGGACTCCAAAAGGTGCCTGGCCTTTGGATTCACAGTGAGGCAGTAAGATCCCCTGCCCTCCTCCCCCCCCCCCAAAAAAAAGGGGGGGGGTCAAGTGTACGTGTCAAAAAGCCTTAAGGGTTAACACAATGCAAAGTTATTACTTGAATTAAAACAAATGCACACACAAACACGAAAATTAAAGCTGATGATTTCATTTTGGTCTCATACGTCTCTCTATACCTGTCGTAGGCGCAGTCAGTGTTGAAGACGGTGGTGTCCACGTCATCCCCTAGCAGCCAGTGGTACCGGGGGTTGGTGCGCAGCCGAACACTCTCCCAGCGGTAGTTCGGAACAAAGCTGCAGTCACCATTGAAGTCCCCCGTGATGATAACATCCTAATGATTGAATTTTTATTCATTTTCTCGAGGTAATCACTTTTCGAAGAGTCATGCACCTATTCTATATAATAATTTGGAACTACTTATTCATATTGTTTCTATCACAGACCTCCCAACCTTTCTGACTGTAAAAAATAGGAATGATTTGGCTCAAAAGTAGGAGAGAAAGAACAGTTCCCATAGGAACGTGTAGTAAGATTATCAAGAAAGATAGGATATTCCAATTGAAACAATTGAGGGGAATGGTCAAAATTCAGATTTTTTTCCTCCAAATTCAGAAGGGTTGGAAAGTCTGTTATTAATACTCTTGAAACCTGCATACATCCAGTTTTCAGTTTACCCTCATTCATCCATTCACAACATGTACCTGGTATCAGTTACATCATGTCAAGGGATTGTGTCCTTTTCAATTGAAAATTACAGCTTGTGGAATTCTCTTTAACATTTCTCTTCAACTACTGTGACATGATGACTTGTTGTAGCCTTCTTATCCAGTAAGGTTGACACATTGATTGAAGAGTTGAAAATTCATACATTTGAACACACTGTTTGATTTCTCGCAATTGCAACTTCATTGATGTGTTGTCATTTTTTGCATTTGCTGAAATCATTTGCAACAAACTTATGGTAAATAAATAATTTCCCTTTTACACCGATTAAGAAAGACTAAACAGACAAATATATATATAAATACATAGATACATACATACATACAAATATATACATATACATACATTTATATGTGTGTGTGAGTGAGTGTGTGTATGCATATCTTCACTGGGGTGGCAAGACCTCATATCTACAAAATGTCAAATGTTCAGGAGAGCACCAAAAAAAAAAGAAAAAAGAAAAAAAATGGCAGCCAAAGCAATATATGAAATGGGAAAGCCTTTCCTTTAAAATACCGTGGTGGCTTATTTTTGGGGTAAGACAGTTAGGATTTGTACAGGACATCACTTAAATTGATTATCTGACCACTAATCCCAAAAAGTCATTTTCACCAAAATTTGAGATACAAGGTCTTGTCATCCAAGCGAAGATATAAATGTGACACAAGCATGATTTATTACCATTACCTGCACATTGAGCCTTCGCTGGACATCCTCATCTACCTGGACAAGGTGGTCAATCTCTTCCCACGCAGAATCTGGCCTGGTGTGGATTCCCACTACGGCAAACCGTTCAGCAGCTAGATTTCAAAGCAAAAATTTCCTAGGGTCAGTGGTTATCTGCGTTATTGCGCTTCCTGTTCATTGTTTCAGTTCATGCTGTTTGAGCATAGAGTAACCTCATACAAATTCTAGTGAAGGATTGTACCAAACCCTCACAGTTACAGCTAAAAATGAACAATTTCTTTGAAAATACAAGTAAAACTGGATGCCACATTGCTTGTACAACAAAGTGTACGTAAGCTGACACATCCCTGGGATAACAAACCACAAGCGTTAATTGCTAAAATCTTGATGCAACTTTGTAATGAGGCATAACCTGATACTGGGTACTTAACAGTTGGAACTGACGGCCCCGGCAGCACGGTTACACCATGGGGTGGGAAGGCTGGCCTGGCTCAGGATATATTTGAGAATTGTGTATGGCTTTGTCACTAAACTTTATGCAAGCACAAATGCAGCCAAAAAAATCTTGACTGGAGTTGACCTCTACCGATTTGCACAGGCTTTGATGCATATATTACCCTGCACCACAAAACCAACAAAAAGTCGCCGGACTTTGATTTTTAGTGAAGGGCAGATTCTAAAAGAACAGACTTTAAGCTTTCAAATGATGCATAACTCAATTCAAATGGACTTCCCTAACCCATCTAAATACTGGAAAGAAAGCACACACTCTGGGAAAGTGTGAACTGAGAAAAGAGGCTCTGAAGTACAGGGTCTATTCAAGCGCTTAATCTTTACCAAGCCGTGCTAGCTGTGTGATGAGAGGGACAAAACACCAGATGTAAACAACCGGAGCAACAACTATGAAGGGATTATCAGATTAAGCTGAAATTAAGCATGTTCTATTAAAACATTCTGCCCATAATTAATGTCAACTTTCAAAGCAGTAGCATTATCCTTTTTAAAGTTGAAGAGTACGCAAAGGATTTCACAAAATGAAAGGGGGCCTCTAAGACATACTGTAGCTGATCATTCTACTCTCCCCCCAAAAAGGGTTGTAGAAAAACTGCTCAAAACACACTTTCTCGTTCATGTTATGATTCCAAACTTAAGAATAACATAGAAGAAGGAAAGCTCTTTCAGAAAATATGAAAAACTCAAGATTGACTCGGTTGACCCATTTCACCTTTTCTTAGTCCTCATGTAAAATCAGGGGGTGCGACTTTTTGTTTGTGTTGTGATGCACGGTCACATATATAAGAATATGCTGATGGGGCTATTTGTGTTCTTTAGAGTGAATGAAGTTTGCTTCTATAGGATCATGCATCTCACCCTAGCTACAAATTCGTACAAGGTCTTTAATAACTGCTTTTAACTTGAGAAGACTGGAAGATGCCCTTGGGCAGGAAAGAATGCAGGACAAAATTTAAAGAGCACTTCTGACTCACATTGTGGTCAAATGTTTTTTCAGAGCCACCAGAATTAATGCTGTTAGTACAATGCTGTTTAGACACCTGTTCTCTTGATATGTATTGTATGATTGTCTGAGTCACGATATTTCATTGTCTGTTTTTCAAAGTATTTTATTTGAAATTTAATGATGTATTATGTGTTCAGATGAATATTATGTTTAATGTAGAATAATAAATATCCGGGGGGGGGGGGGGGGGGGGGGAACAACTTGACAAGTGACAGGTTTATTCCTAGGCACAAAAAAGGGGTTCAGGAAAGACACACTTTTGGTGCAGCAAAAAAAAAAAAACAAACAAACAAACAAGCAGAGTACTCACCTGTGAGGCTTGACTGAAACAATGCAACAAATGGCTCCCTCTCAAAGACATCGTCTGAGTCACTGGCAAGGTATGAAGAAACTAGCTCCACCTTGTTGCTTCTGCAAAGGATGGGGAAGGGGAGGAGGAAAAGAGCAAAAGTTCTTGAGAGTGCAAACAGGGTGGTTCTCTGTGTAGCAACCATTGGTAGCCACTTAGGTGTTGCACCATCAACAGAAAATCAAGAAATGGCACTCTTTGAATAAACAAACGTGAACAAGCGAGAAATTACATTAATTTGCAAATATAAAACTGGTCTGCTCAAAAACTACTACCCTCATGGGGTTTAAAGACATTATTATCATCCCTTTCGCATGCAAATTTTTGAAAATTTGGTGAGAACACTTAGGTATTGAAGAAAACACTATTTGGAAACCTCCTGTAAATTTTGAACTCAAGAGGGTCTTTATTTGTTGAGTTAAATTGACCGTCAAGATTCAAATAGTACGAAAAAATTACAAATCTAAACTACACTGTACTAGTCTAAGTTTTACAGACCTGTGTGATACACTTAAGTAGTTCATGTAAGTGGTGTCTTGTTATTTGCCATAGATAACAAAGTAAAAGAAGCTAGTGAATTCTTCTTTCTGACAGCTTTAACATGCATATCTTTTGTTCAAAGTATAAGTATCATATTACAATCACAGGAGGATTAGTATATGCAACTGTGCCTGGTACACAAATGTTATAGCCTTATAATAGTCTTATCATTCTGGTGTAATATATCATGTTCTGTGCTATTTGGGAAGGAATGCAAAAGGGATGGCCCATCTTTAACACATAACGGCCATGACACTATCTTGACTTGGGCGACCTGTATTTGCTCAAGCTCGGTGAGCTTGATATTATGCTTGCTATTAAAAGTATATGGTTTAAAATCCTTTATGCAACAGTTAACACATGAAGGGCATAATTTTCCTGGGATCTGTGTCATGAGTCTTATGAGAGACTTTCTGCTCATAGACACACGTATGAGAGACTTAACGAAATGGATTTTACTTCTCTTTGAAATTCTCTCATAGCTACATATGAGCAAATTTGACCATTCTGAGCTTCATATACATGTAAAGGCATTTTTGTGATGAGTTCATGAAACAGACATCTGATCCAATTTGTATGTAATCTTGTACAGCTTTCATGAAATAATTTCGTCTTGATCAGGTATAAATGATCTTAAAATGGTGTCACATTCATGCAGATGTAAGAATTGTGCTTGACTTTCCTGGAATGGATCATGCACTGTCCTGAAAATGAGATACCAAGACAACTCGATAGCAGGGCAGAAACAGTAATGCTGATAATTACACAGAACAGTGACAATAGGACAGCCCAGTCGCTGTATCACGCTGGCGCATGGAGATGCTACATGCATGGCGTCTGGTCGGGCTAACAGAACAGTGAAGTCCATATAATTTCAAGTGTCAACTACATGGAAATTGAATGAGAATGCAGACCTACATTCAAGAGTGACACCGCAGTGCATAAAAACATACATGATGAGCATGACACAACATAATAATCAAGCATTTAAGACTGTTACGGGTACCATCATTCCAAAGTAAGAAGCTGCTAACCTGTACATGTAGGCATACTGCTCTTTGCTTGTGGTTCGGCCAAGGCGTTCACTGACCTCCATCTGGTACTTCTCCTGTGCCACACTGCATGAGAGAGAATTTGAGTAATACGAGATTGACAAGTCCAACCACACACACAAAAAGAACTTTGACAATCATGCATTGTCATCAGTGCTACATATCTCTGATTCACTAGAACCAAAGAGAGACAGAAAAGGGGTCAAAGGGAGTACGAAATAATCAAGATCTGTATTTGCCACATACTTTGCAATTACACTGTTTTGCTAACTGGGACTTGTGAGACAATTTTGTAAGTGCTTGAAAGATAGACAACTTAGACCAAAGCAAAACAAAACAAAACAAAACAAAAACACACACATATATGTAAATCGGCTTATGAGCACTAAAAACATGATGCAACATTTCTTTCATTTCTTTTTCTTTTTCGTCTGAAAAACTGAAACACATTTGATTTGTAGCAATCTCATGTTTCCAGAAATCTCTTCATGATCAACCCAAAATTGAAATACTAATGTCATCTAACAACTGCAGAAATTTGTTATGCTTTACAGTATCAAATATATGAATAGATAATTTTACTGTCATCCTTATGATACATGAACATGTGAAGAGTAAGTCCATATGTTTACAGGAGACTTCTACGCTTAATGACGTCACTATGGACAATACAAAGAGAATATGAAAATTCAACATATTTTCCCTTTCCTAGCAGAACAGTAAACTTGCCTTATGTCATTCAGAAGCAGAGGGAATACCACTACCCTTGGCTTAACATATGTCAGTAACAAGTTGATATACAATGTAATGTGAACTTTTCATTAAAAAAAAGATTAAATGCTGTGGAATTCTCCTTACATTTTCTTTATATTGTTGCCCATGATGACATAGTGAATTGTAGCAGTCTCCTTATCTAGTAACGACAGTACCAAAACTGTAAAAACTCATATAACATTTGAATCGACTGTCCAATTTTCTTCAAACTTTCACTAATATGTTCTACTAATTTTGCTGCTTTCACTCAATTCACATTGATATTTGGGCTTTGGTTTCCTTTAACTATGCAAAGTCCTCTTACTGTACTTATCATCACAAATGTGTTACAGCATATTTGCATCCATATCTTACAATAGAAGAAAGCACACTGCACACACAATACTCCCATTTGTGCCAAAAGCTAATTTTGGCAGACAAGGCACAAAATACAGTCTAAAAGACCTTGACCTCTTGGCTACAAGAACATTGAATCCCCATAAATGACCAACCTGTTAACCCTGTCGAGAAGAGTGACAATGGCTGTCTCGGAGCTATCCCTGATCTCTTGCAGCAAGACCAAATCATAGCGAAGTATAATCTGAAGAAAGAAATAATTCAAAACGCATCATGTGTTGGAAAACATCAATATCGAACACTACTGTCTTGTCTGACAAAAAACAAACAAACAAACTTAGAAATATCACCGAAAGTTAATAATATCTCACTCTAACACTTCTGTACTGACTGCAACACATTTCCCATTATCCTCTGACAATGCCTTGTACCTCTTTACACCATGAAGCCACAGGAGTGCCAAATTTCTTTTGAATTGCTTCAAAGCTGGATAAATGTATTTGCTACTTCCTGATTTGATTTTGAGGCCATCATACTTCCACTGCATACTCCTGAAAAACATGTCCTGCATAACTTGACATCACAATCCTAACATGTGCCAACTTTCTTTTGAATTGTCTACAAACTGGCGAAGAATTTCAATCTGCAGGGCTTTTTCCTGATTTGGGAGTCATAATGTGCTGTTTCAATGGCAATGCATTTTCCAGTACTTCTGACAAATTAGTCTTGCACAACCTCACATCAAGTTTTTCATGTGTGCTAATATTTTCAATCACTGAAAAACTAGATAAGTATCTTGAGCTCCATGACTTATACAATGTACCTGATTTTGGGGCCACTTCTACCATGCCAATGCAGCTTCTGCTAGTGTTGAAAAATAATGTGCCTTTCGTAACTTTACTTCAAGCTCAACGTGCGTGTCAAAATTTCTTTTGATTCACTTGAAAACTGGAGAGGTACTTGACCCACAACACTTGCAATGGATCGCCCAGCCAACTACACACCGATTCCTCTATAACATATTCCCCCTTCAGACTTTGCTAGGCAGTGGTATAAAAATAGAACACAAGGTCACTAATCCAATTGCTGAAAATACAGTAGTTACACAGTGCAGCTTGAGAACAGGAAGGAGATCAAATAATGTCAAGTTTGAAACAAGTACAGAGTGTAACACTGTTCACCAAGTGCTCTCTGCACTGAAGGAAGTATCAATGGACACCAATGCAACTGCATGTATACTACCAGTATTAACTGACATTTGGAACTTGGAAAAGGTCTAAGTCAGAGTTTCTGGTACATGTAAGCACATACTACTTTACCAGCACTGCAGCAGGGAAAAGTGTTTCTATCCAGCTCTGAAAATTCTCATTCATGATTACAATGCTGCATAAAATGAACTCTGAATGCACTCAGCCAATTCATTCATTATGTTGATCCTGCCTATTGTAAACACATCCACAGTAAATTTGTAGCACGGAATGCCTACCAATAGCTGATTTAATTCTACGAAACATGAGTCTAGTGTTGATTCAAAGATGAATTGTGTAGATCTGTTGTTATGATAGAGATTTTGAGGGGAAAATATGACTTGCGAAAGAGTAAAATGCAGAGAAACTATACTAACATGGAAAAGTAGAAATTATGCGGTGCGTAATATATGTCCCCGCCGGAAGTAGCATTTTGGAGCAAAATGTACAATACAGGTCAAAAATCAAGGTCAAAGGTCAAAGAAGTCAAAGGCCAAAATTCTGTGTAGAAGTTTTGAAGCCCTCACCTAGTGCCATCACATAAAGCAAACGGAATCGAAATCGGGTTAGAAATGGCGAAGGGGTAGCATTTTGTAGCCAATGTACAATATAGGTCAAAAATCAAGGTCAAAGGTCAAAGAATTCAAAGGTCAAAATTCTGTGTAGAAGTTTTGAAGCCCTCACCTAGTGCCATCACATAAAGCAAACAGAATCGAAATCGGATTAGAAATGGCGAAGGAGTAGCATTTTGTAGCAAAATGTACAATACAGGTCAAAAATCAAGGTCAAAGGCCAAAGTAGTCAAAGGTCAAAATTCTGTATACAAGTTTTGAAGCCCGCACCTAGTGCCATCACATAAAGCAAACGGAATCGAAATCGGGTTAGAAATGGCGAAGGAGTAGCATTTTGTAGCCAATGTACAATATAGGTAAAAAATCAAGGTCAAAGAAGTCAAAGGTCAAAATTCTGTGTAGCAGTTTTGAAGCCCTCACCTAGTGCCATCACATAAAGCAAACGGAATCGAAATCGGGTTAGAAATGGCGAAGGAGTAGCATTTTGTAGCAAAATGTACAATACAGGTCAAAAAATCAAGGTCAAAGGTCAAAGAAGTCAAAGGTCCAAATTCTGTGTACAAGTTTTGAAGCCCTCACCTAGTGCCATCACATAAAGCAAACGGAATCGAAATCGGGTAAGAAATGGCGAAGGAGTAGCATTTTGTAGCAAAATGTGTAATATAGGTCAAAGGTCAAGGTCAAAGGTCACAACTGAAATTCTGTGTAGAAGTTTCAAAGCTCCCATGTAGTGCTATCACATAAAGCAAACAGAATCAAAATTGGCTCAAAAATGACAGAGAAGTAGCAAATTGAACATTTTGATCACACACGGACGCACACACGGACACACACACGTAGGTCCTACGGAGCCTGTTTCATAATCCCCTGCTCGAACTCTTTCGGTGGGGAAAAAAAAAAACACATGATTTAAAAAAAAAAAAACAATTACCTTTACTATAGTGTCAACAGCAGCATCATTTTCCAATTTTTTCTGTCCAAATATTCTCAGATTGAAGGCTCCAAGTCGCAGAGATGCATCAACACTGGCTCCTATGCAAATTGAAAGCAGGTACGCAACAGCAAGCAGTCCACTGCAAGAGACAGTCTTGGCCGCCATATTGATGAGCCGCTAAATACAGGGTCACAAATCAGCTGTCTTACTGTGGTCCAAATACAGAAATGAGTGACAAAACATAAACATAAAGGGCAAGTCCAAGCTATTTTGCACTCAGTAACGCGTGGGACATCACAAACAAATTAAGCCCTATATTTCACAGTTAGTTATGAAAGCTCAATTGTTTGGTTGTTTCTGGTAGATACGTGTAGTAGGTATCTACACACAAAACAACAGAAATAATGAGAATTATTCATTCCATAATTAATTTATGCTATTTTATTCTCAAGTAATGCGTGGGACCAGAAAGAGGGCTCTTTTTACTTTGTTTCTCAAATATTGTGAAAATACTTGTCACACTAAAAAAATCATTGTAAATAACTTGTTACACATCTACTTATTGACAAAACAACATGATTCATTAATATTCATCTCTCTGTTTTCTCTCAAGGTTAACTTTAAAACGATGGTATAGTAACGCATGGGACAAGTAACGCGTGGGACATTTTTGTCACTATAGGTAATATTCTAAAAATGGCACATCTAGTTGAGAAAATTTTTAAGTTTGGTATTTATTTTAGCCAGTAAGAAAGATACATAATATTTGACCCCATTTGCTTAAAGAAAGGCCTTATTTACCACTTCATAAATCAATTATCATAAACAAAATGATCCATTTAGCACATCATCTTTATGGAGGCTATGCAAATCGTCAGATGGAAATGGATACAAGTTAGGCTGTTAACCATTAGTAATTCAACTGCTTGAAACTAGTGTCTTATCGCTCCCTAACATGCCCAACACCACCTGAACATTTGTTTGTTTTCTTATAGTTTTATGCTTAACCATTTTTGTTTTCATAATAGAATACGTAATTACATATTTTGAAAGAGGTAAAAGGTAAACAAAAGTATGTCAGAATTATTTCTGTGACACACCATTCTCTTCGTAAAGTCATAATATCATTTATAATACTGGTCATGAAGGAATACAGTTTTCATTCTGGACAATTTTTGTACATGCTCCATTTGCAATAGTTAAAGGACGTTGGGGGCTGGGTGGGAGGTTTGGTCCTTTCCATTAAAACGCAGAGGGTATCCGTGAGAAAAAAAAATGCAGGAAAGTGTAGGGGAGACCGGGAAGAAATGGGACATTTTTGCATCATCATGAAAGATTCCTTGTAACTTTAAGAATATTTTGTCAAACTAGGTCACGGCTGCCAACTCTCACGCATTGAGCGTGAGACTCACACATTTCGGTCCGTTCTCACTCTAAAACTTTATTTCATTTGCATGCATTTCTATTGATCTCACTCATTTTGACTCCTAATGAGATTTTTCTTTGTAACTAGTTGTCGGTTGTTTTCGAACACTTACAAAATTGTCTTACAAGTCCCAATATGCAAAATACTGTAATTAGGAAATATGTGGCAAATACAGTCATGGATTATTTCTCTCTCTCTTTGTCCCCTTTTCTGTCTCCCTCTTGGTTCTGGTGAGTCAGAGGTAGTTTGCAGCACTGATGACAATGCATGATTGTCAAAGTTCTTTTTGTGTGTGTGGTTGGACTTGTCAATCTCGTATTACTCAAATTCTCTCTCATGCAGTGTGGCACGGGAGAAGTACAAGATGGAGGTCAGTGAACGCCTTGGCCGAACCACAAGCAAGGAGCAGTATGCCTACATGTACAGGTTAGCAGCTACCTACTGTGGAATGATGGTACCCAGGGGCGGATCTAGGAATTCCGAAAAGGGGGGGGGGGGGGGGGCACAAATACAAATAGTAAAAGATCCCTGCCAATTTTTCATCCCTGCATGTTAATATCAAGCAATTTTATTTTCAGAAGTTTGCACACTATAATATCAAAATACCTATTAACATAGTACCCTGTATAGGACCTACCTGGTACCAGATCTATAGTAAGTTTGATATTTTACTGACAAAATACCTGTAGAGCTGTATAGTGGTTAATATGTCCATTTTCAGGTGTACCGAGGCTCATCTTTTTACTGATATAATTTGATTGCTGACTGCATGGGTGTATGCAAGGGGGGGTCGGGAGGGTCGTACGACCCCCCCAAATTTTCAAAAGGTCCACTTTTTGTAAAAGACATTTTTGTTTTTCGAGGGCTTTTTACCCTATGTACAATAGGAAAAAAAGTGACCAGGTGGTGTTCCAGCAAATTGTCAAAAACCTCGTAAATTTCGTAACTTAGTTTTAATCTGCCACACCTTATTTCTAAGGCTTAAGCCGCACTGCCATGTTTATCGATTTTCCTGTTTCCCATCAGCAACTCATCGAACTGGTTGACTAGACTACACACTTACAGCTGGCTTACTATCACTGGCGCCTTACCAAATGACAACCAGCGCGGCCGGCCAGGCGGCGCAGCAACGCGCGGTTGCTTGGGCGCGCTGCTCCTTACTTGCTTCTATAGGTCACTGCCAAAGAGGTTCTATTTCTACTTTCTTACTACATTCGGAGGCAAAGTTAGGCAGGATTGACTTTCTCTGAAAGTATCGTCAATTCTGGAATACTTGTATTAAATGGTCCGCAAAACTTTTTACTATGTACTCTAGGAAGGTGTAGCTAGTCAGCAACTTTTTTAAATGCAGTTTTCAACTTACCGATTCACGAACTTGTAAGTGATGTCCAACACAGGTTTTATCACCAATTTTATAAATGTTTTTTTTTTAAGTATGCCTAAAAAGTCACTTTTGTATACACCAAATGGCCCCATTTTAAGATATAAAATTCAAAAACTCCCTACCGTGGGAGGGGGGACACCCCCCTCCCACATCCTCCCCCCCGCGGTCGCTCCGCTCCCTCGCAAAGGTAAAGGTCCAAAAATTTTGATTACGACCCCCCCAGAAAAAAATCCTGGATACACCCCTGGACTGGTCAAGCATTTTTCAAGTTACATGAGTGTCCCATATTTCTCCCCGTGTGCCATTTCTCCCCGGTCTCCCCCGTGCTTTATTTCAGGAGAAGGCACGAAAAGCGCGTATTGTGAGAAAGGTGTCAGAAACATGAAGAAAAAAATCTCTGTCACTTTTACCTCATCCTCTTGCATTTCTACAACTAAATTTTTATCAATGACATTTTTATCTCTGGCATTTTGACCACTGGCAACTTTACCTCTGAAATTTTTACCACTGACATAATTATTTACCTCTGCCATTTTTACCTCTGCCATTTTTACCATTGACATTTTTACCTCTGACATTTTTACCTCTGTCATAATACCTCTGCCAATTTTACCTCTGCCATTTTCAGGTACCTCTGACATTATTACACCGAACCCCACATCCACCCCTTCAGCTTGATGGGTATAAGGTATTTCACAATCTGCAAGAAGATGGTAGAGGTGTGTGTTTGTATATTTCTTGTTATTTGAAACCTGAGGTGTTTTCGGATTTGTCTTCACATAATTATAGGGATGCTGTATTTGCAGAAATAAGCTTTAGTGATAAGAAGAATCTTCTTATTGGGCTTTTTCACCGCAGTCCAAATAGCAGTGAAACAGAGAATGAATGTTTGTTTTCAACAATGAGTAATATTGGATCACATAACTTTCACGAGATTTTGATTTTAGGGGACTTCAATTTCCCTGAAATTGATTGGAGTACGGAGTCATGCAATGTAAGAGCAGACCATAGTGCCTTTAAGTTCCTAGAAAGCACTAGAGACAGTTTCCTTGTTCAACATCAATCTGAACCGACCAGGTACCGGTCGGGGCAACGTGCAAATATTCTGGACCTAATATTTACTAGTATGGAAGAGTCAATATCTGGCATCACAACCTCAGCGCCCATTGGAAAAAGTGATCATTATACCCTTATCTTTGAGATGAAGTTATGTGGAAATGATGGAACTGAAAGGGAAGTAAAATACCTGTACAACAAGGCAGATTATGACGCAATGCGGGATACCCTTGGTGCCGTTGACTGGGAGGCGGAACTCGACCAGTTCAGGATCTGTGGATGATTCCTGGCTGTTTTTTAAAGAAAAGGTAAATTCTGTACTAGATAGATACACACCAAAGAAGGATCTTAAGAAAGGCGAGCAGAAGAAATCATGGATGGATGCTAGTGTAAGGCTCGGGTTCTCTCAGCTCTCTAGCACTCATCACACGTACACCAACAGCAGACTAGAGCAGCACACACGTGGTACCTGGAAGGAGTCCCCTGGCTAACTAACTTGTAGCCAGTTTATTCTTCGTAATTTAGCATGAGTTCACATGAAAATCCAGGTTGTAACATGAATATTCATATACAGAATCAACATAACAAAACATGCAAATAAGGAAACAAGGGTTACAGCTAAATATTCATACTATGTAAATGATGTGTAGGCTTGGGTGATTTTGGCATGTTTTCAGTATTACAGGGGCCAATGGATGTTGGATTGGTGGCTGTGTGTTAGACTCTTCTGACCGTGACGAATGGTCAGAATCATCTGCCGCCTGGTGATGAATGGATTGGTCATGGCGTTGATGTCGTGGAGCCGAGTCTGACCTAGGCTGTTGGTCAGTCTCGTCTCTGCCGGGGGGACCCTGGTGTTGACCTGCCGTCTGCTGATCATCTCGGGGCTGGAACTGGTCGGCTGGGTGAACCTGGCGTTGACCTGGAATCTGCTGATCATCTCGGGGCTGGAACTGGTCAGCTGGAGTTGGGGTGATGGCTGACCATGGTACCTCTATCGAAGCAGGAAGTGAAGTATATGATGGAGAGGAAATTGTGGGTCTCCTCTCGTCACTTACAGGTGATGATGAGGCTGGGGTGCTGGGATTTTGTTGCTTACTCTGGTCACCTGAAGGAGGATGTGACACTGGTGGTCCTTTACTCTGTAGAAAGGCTCTGGATCGAAACAGTTTGAGTCTGTTGTGATGAACCAATTTCTTCCAATTTTGGTTGTGGATGTCGACTATCTTGTAGTCCAAGCTGTCTGGTGATGCTGCGATGATGCTGTATGGTCCTTTCCAGTTTGGCTCTAGTTTATGCCTTGCATTAACAGGATCGTGTAGCCAAACGAGATCTCCTGGTGCATACCTGATGGTTCTGGTAGATGTGTCGTAGTCTCTTTTCTGACGGTGTTGGGCTTGGTCTGCATTCTGCTGGGCATAGTGAAAGGCCTTTTTCAGTCGGGAACATATGTCGGTGACATACTCGTGCTGTGAATCGTACGGTTGAGTCATAACTGGGCATGTGGTAGTGGCTGGGGTTCTTGCTTCACGCCCGTGCATGATGAAGTATGGCGTTAAACCAGTACTGGCATGGACACTGGTGTTGTATGCTAGTTGGAGTTGATGTATGTGCTTGTCCCAGTCTCCTCCTTGGCCTGCTATGTACTTTGCAAGTTGATCTTTTATCACGCGGTTCGCTCTTTCAACAATGCCAGCTCCTTGGGGGTGATATGGTGAGGACCGTGACTTCCGAATACCAAGCTTTTGGCAGAGATCCTGAACTACTCTGGCTTCAAACTGCCTTCCTTGGTCTGTGTGAAGAGATTCAGGAACTCCATGCTCTTTGACATACTCTTCAAACAGGATTTTGGCTACTGTCTGGGCTGTTTGGTCTCGCATGGGGTAGATGTTGGTGTACTTGCTGAAGTGGTCGACGACAACCAGTATGTAGCGGTAACCATTTCGTGAAGTTGGGAGTTCGGCAATGTCGGCAAAGACCATCTGAAGGGGGTGATCAGTCTTGATGTTCTGGAGTGGGGCTTTGTGTTTGGGATTTGGTTGTCGGATTGACTCGCAGGCGATGCATGCTTTGCAGTGGTTGCTTATGTCTCTGTGCATGAATGGCCAGTAGCATGTTGATTCTGCCCGATGTAGCGTGCGTTGGGTGCCAAAGTGTCCCGAGGATGGATTGCCATGGATCTCTTCCAAGACTTGAGGGACTAGAGACTCTGGTATAACTGCCTGCAGTGTAGTTGACCCTGAATTGTTTTGCCGTCTTCGATACAAGATGTCATTCTCTAAGACGAGACGTGGAAATTGCCACATGAGCCGCCGTAAACGAGGGGTCTGTCGACGAACTTCTCTCACTGTTGGATGATGTCCTTCATTGATATACATGATTATTCTCTGAATATCCTGGTCATGTTGTTGTTGGTATTTCAAGTCAGCATAGTGGTTGTCGAGGATGAAGTTCTCTGGCCCTGTACTGGATGTCATTTGACTTGCCTGGGGTTGAGTCTCGTGTTGGTCTGGCGGATGTGTAGATGACTTTCGTGTGGAGGACCGTGTGTTTACCATACTGATGGCCTGTGGAGAGTGCTCTGGTAGGCGTGACATGGCATCTGCATTTTGATGTGCAGTGCCTTTCTGATGTGTAATGGTGAACTTGTAGGCATTCAGCTCAACTATCCATCTCGCTCTGCGCCCAGATGAGTCGTCCTGGATTGGGACCTTGTTGTAGCTCAAGAGGGGGCGATGGTCTGTGATGATGGTAAAGTCCTGGCCTCTGAGGTAATGTCTGAAATGACGAATTGCTGACACAATTGCCCAGAGTTCCCTGTCATAGGTAGACCATTTTCGTTGTGTCTCTGTCAGCTTCTGGCTGTAGTAGGCAACTACTCGATCCTTTCCCTCCTGCATCTGAGAAAGGACGGCTCCGACTGCGTCTTGGGAAGCATCGGTGGCTAAAATGAACTTTTCGCCAAAGTCGGGGTATGCAAGAAGTGGTGGACTTGTGAGGGCCAGTTTCAGGTGGTTAAAGGCATCTTCACACTCATCTGTCCAGATGAACTGCCTTCCTTTGTGGGTGAGATCTGTGAGAGGGGATGACACCTGAGCAAAACCAGAGATGAATCTACGATAGAATGATGCAAGTCCAAGAAATGATCTTACTTGAGTCGGATTTGTTGGTCGAGGCCATGTTGACACTTTCTTGGTGTTGGCTGGATCGGGTAGAACTCCTGTCTGGCTGATCACATGACCCAGGTATGTCACTTCCTTTTTGAAGAGCTGACACTTTGCCGGTTTTAGCTTGAGTCCTGCCTCTCTGAACCGTTGGAGAACTTCGCGGAGGTTCACAAGATGTTCCTCAAAGTTTCTGCCAAGAATGATACAATCATCCAGATACACCAAGCATGTAGACCAATGTAATCCATGGAGGACACGTTCCATCAGGCGTTGAAAGGTCATTGGTGCATTTACAAGTCCGAAAGGCATTACGTTGAAGTGATATAAGCCAGTGCCTGTGGTGAAAGCTGTCTTTTCCTTACTGTCAGGGTGTAGTTGGACCTGCCAGTATCCAGATGAGAGGTCGATGACGCTGAAGTAGGACGATGAGGACAAGGCATCGATAGAGTCGTCTTGGCGAGGGATTGGATGAGAATCTCGCACAGTGACTGCGTTCAGTGCTCTGTAGTCCACACAAAATCTGAAGGTGTTGTCCTTTTTCTTCACCATCACGATGGGGCTTGCCCATGGGCTGAAACTTTCCTCGATTATGCCTCTTCTGAGCAGATCATCAACTTGACGTTGAATTTCAAGTCTCATGGTGGGTGAAGTTCGGTATGCTCTTTGCCGCACTGGGTTGGTGGTTGAGGTTGTGATAGTGTGGTATGTCAAGTCTGTCTGTCCAATATCATCTGCCGAGGTGCTGAAAACGTCTGAGCATGAGTTAAGTAGACATTCAGCCTTTTCGTACTCCGCCTTGGTCAGGTCTGATTTGGTGAGCATAGATGAAGCTTGGAAAGTAGAGTTCGGTTGTGTGACTGCAACTACATCAGTTACGACTTCGTACTCCTCTCCTTCCTCTCCTGTGATCGAATGGAATTGCCCAAGGTTGGTCTTAACTGGTATCTCTACCACATCTGGTGTTGGGTTTATCACTCTGATCAGGATGACACCATCTTGTGGTCGAGATAAGGACCGTGCACCTGCTATGGAAAGATGCTCATGGATGGAGGGCTCAAAGATTCCATCGTAGTCTCCTGGGATGATGTCAGGCTGTGATGGTGCCAGTCGGCCATGAACATGAGTCTCACTCATTCCAGGGAGGACTGCCTTCCCGATCAGCGAAACATTGCACGTCAATGGGGTTTGGTGTTGATGGCGATCGACGAGTGGAATACTCACATCTGGCATGGAGAATGTTGAGGTAAGGGTGGATATGCAGGCACCATGTTTTGACATGAAATCCCATCCAAGAATGCAGGGGTGAGTAATGTTCCTTGCAATAAAGAACAGATGTTTGATGGCTCTGTTTCCAAGATGTACTGTCGGTGAAATTATGCCAATGGTGTCGATGGCTTCGCCTGTGACTGATGAAACTGAGGTTGCGGCCTTCTGCAATGGACTTCGTTGTCTCTCTGGAATTGAGTAGTAGAAGTCTGAACTTATCAGTGATATATGGGCACCGGTATCAAGAAAAGCCAAAATGTATGTGTTATCCACAATCGCTGGGATGTACGGAGGAGGAGATGAAGGATGGCGTCTGCCTCGTGTGTCATCTACAGACATAGCGGATGGCTGGCATGCTGGATTTTGGGTTTGGGTCTGTTTGTTCTGTACTCGTGTTGACGTAGTTGATGACTGACCCTCATCACCAACTACCAATCGTTTCCCTGGTCATCGAAGTGCACTCTTCGTGAAGGACTGTGGTTCATGCGAGGATACCGAGGCTCTGTTCTGTCTTGCCGATGTCTATCACCCTGTGATGACTGCCAGTGTGGTGCCCTGGAGTACTGTTCCCAGTATGAACTCTGTGACTGGTATCTGTCGGGGCTAGATGATCTTCTGTTCCCATCAGATCTGTGTCTAGATGGGCTTGACCTGGGTTGTGGACTCCAATGTTCGTTGAAATCTCGTCGTCTGTGGTGAGATGGAGGGGGACTTGGAGACCGATAACGATGATGGTGTGAGTGGTAATGCGAGGTTGGTGACCTGAAATGACGTTGATGTACTTGCCCTGGGCCGGGTGATCGTTGTGGGCTGGATGACCGAGCTGACTGGTACCACTGGTCGTTGAGATATCTGTGTCTCGGTCTGGAATGTCGTTCAAAAGTGTGTGGCATGGTTGGTTGCTGGTGAGGACTTCCAGAACGATGAAGGCTGGATTTCAGTTGAAGTGTTTCCAGCTTGAGTTCAACTTCATCCAAACGCTGTAAAACTCTCTCAAGCTTTAGCAACATGTGATCCTCTTTCTCAGATGTGGATGCGACTACTTGGTCTGACTGCAATGCTGTCTTGCCAATGCTACTTGCTCTTTCCACCCGTACAGCGATGTCAAGTGCGTTTTCAAATGTTGTCGCTCCCATTTCATGGATTTTAATTTGGAGTGCCTTGTCAATACCTGCCACAAATCGTCTGAACTTTTCGCCCTCTTTGCCTGCAGCATCATAGTTTGGAAATGCTTCCTCTACCAGTGTGGTAATTGCGGCTGCAAACACTTCAAGGGATTCATTTCCCCATCTCTTGCGTGCATCAATGCATGATTTGAATGTTGTGAGGTAGTTGGTATTCCCAAAGACTGCTGCCAATTTCTTCTTTACTAGGTTGTAGTCTTTCTGATCTGAGCTTGGGATACTTTCCCACACAGTGAACGCTGCACCTGCCAATCTAGTTGGGAGCAGGAGATGAAGCTTGTTCTCTGACTGGGGGAGGACTTCAGCTGCAACTTCAAGTCTACGTACCCATTGCCCAAAGTTCTTTCCATCTTCTCCCGTGAAGACTTCCGGGAGATCAAGTTTGAATGTACTCATATCAAAAGTGTGCCAAATGAAGTAGAGAGACCAAAAATAGCTGTACTGTATCCAATGCTTTCAGTCTTACTGCACTTAAGGATGTCCACTCAACCTCATCACAAGTCTCGTACCAGAAGGTAAGTATTAGGAGAGTGCAACAAGAAGCGGGAAACCAGCATTCATACAGCAGAGAAAATGTAGTAAAGTCTTCCAACTCATGCACACAAAGGGTTAAAATTCCAGGGGGGAAACAACTCTGAATGGCTCACCTCTATCAAAATTCACTCTTGTGTCTATCCTCACAATGTGTTGCAGTGATGAGGTACTTGCCTTCAGGTATATACTGGGTGTTCTCAACTGCTAAGAGTCACGGTGTAGACACAGTCATGCGAACTCCAAGCAGAGTAGAATTGATCCTTCCAGAATTCACAGTGAAAACACACTTCCAAAATATCACCACTTTGCTCAAAATTCTGCCAACTCCTGGCAAAAGTGAAGTAATTCACGATGAAGGGCGAATTTCAATCACAGCAGGATGGAGTATAAATTCAGTATAGGTGTGCTGAACTGCATCCAACAAAGTGCGATGAAAATCCTTCAAGCTGAGCAAAATTCACATGAAGCACGGTAAAATGCCAAAAATCGAAGAAGGGTGAAAATATAGCCTCAAATTTGGCTATTAGTGGCTGCTGGTCAACGCTGCCTGTTTCTCTGGGGAAAAGAGCGCTAGAAAAACACACCGCTGCCACCAGTTGTAAGGCTCGGGTTCTCTCAGCTCTCTAGCACTCATCACACGTACACCAACAGCAGACTAGAGCAGCACACACGTGGTACCTGGAAGGAGTCCCCTGGCTAACTAACTTGTAGCCAGTTTATTCTTCGTAATTTAGCATGAGTTCACATGAAAATCCAGGTTGTAACATGAATATTCATATACAGAATCAACATAACAAAACATGCAAATAAGGAAACAAGGGTTACAGCTAAATATTCATACTATGTAAATGATGTGTAGGCTTGGGTGATTTTGGCATGTTTTCAGTATTACAGGGGCCAATGGATGTGAAGTGAAAAGAGCGGGAAAATGTCATGTGATATGTGGTGTGTCTGTGATAGGTGAGGTGCGTGGATGCATGTGGATGTGAATATGTATGTGGTGTGGGTTGATGTATTGGTGTGTAGAGGGGTGGTACATGTTATAACAGAAGGGGGAAAACACTGATAATAAATGGTTCGAAATAAGTCCCTACACTAGCACTCTCAATCTAGTAAGGGAAAAACATAGACAATTTAGAAAGCTGCAAGATATGTTGAGTGTGCAGAGTAACTCACAGTACAATAGTCATGATATCAATATGCAAAGACTGTGCTACACTCGTGCACGGAATCAAGCCAGATGGGCGTGTAGAAAAGCAGTTCGTAACTTTGAAAGTCGTATAGCATCTGGATCAAAACAGTGCCCTAAAGCTTTTTGGTCGTATGTGAAATCGAAGACTACTGTTTGTGAGTCTGTTGCCAATCTTAAGAAAAGTGATGGGAGCATCACCTTTTCAAGCAAAGAGAAAGCAGAGGTATTGCAAGGTGTATTCACATCAGTATTTACACAAGAGGATCTGGAGGATATGCCGGATCCACCGGTAGTTGAGTTTGACCATCCACTCTCAGATTTTGCCATATCGACTAAGGATGTGTTTGAACTGCTCCACAATCTCCAACTGAGTAAATCCCCGGGACCTGATAATCTTCACCCTCACATACTCAAAGAATTAGCATATGTCATCTCTGAACCTCTTGCCATCCTTTTTAAGGAGAGTCTTGAAACAGGCAATTCACCAAAGGATTGGAAGAGTGCTAACGTGACTCCGATTTTCAAGAGGGGTAGTAAGGCGGATGGAAAAAATTATAGGCCAGTAAGCTTAACCAGTGTGGTGTGTAAGTTGTTTGAAAGCCTGCTAAGAAAGCAACTTGTTAATCATCTCCAAAGGAATGATCTTCTTTCTGATCATCAGCATGGTTTCACTGCTGGGCGGTCATGCATGACAAACTTGTTGGAAGTGTTGGATGAATGGACACAAGTACTAGAAGAGGGTGGTACTGTTGATGTTGGGCAAGTCCAAGATAAGGTCCCCTCAGAAGGCAAAATTTCATCTTTGCTCAATATTGACATGTTTGGTATCATTTCGAAGCTTATGAGTTGAAGTTTTGATTTCCGTGGAGGAAAAAATGATATTATGTAAATTTATGCAAATGTCAAGGGCTTCATTTGCATAAAAGTGAAACACAGCGTTACGTATGGGACATTTATAAAAATTCATATTAATTCAAAGGAAAGCAAATAATATTTGATTAATATGTGGACATAAGAAGTTCATCACATAGTTTAACTTGGTATGAAAATTTAGGGATTATGCAAATGATTATGCAAATTAGCTTGTGTCCTATCATGAGATGTCCCATACGTAACAAAATGAGGTCATTTTTTTAGGTTTTTTCTGAAATTGCTAAGGTTATTTTAATGCCCTTTTGGAAAGTTCTAATTTATTGTTTAGAGAAATTGAATATCAGAGAAAAAAGAAAAAAAAGTAAAAGAAATATTTTTTATTAGGCATTGAAATAATGTTACGTATGGGACAAATGTGTTACGTATGGGACATCCTCATACATATTGCATGTGAATGCATGTAGCTAGCTGGGAAGTCTCTCAGTACACAAATGGTCAATCATCCTGAAGAAAGCATCCCAACATTGTAGCTACTTTTTGAGTTATAGACACTTAAAACAATACATGAACTTGACTGAACAATTTTCAGAAAGGGGGAGGGGAAAATGGCAAAATACACAATGAAAAATCAGCATTAAAGGGATGGCATAGTTTTTTTTTTGTGGAAATAGGGATTCAGTTTTCAACATTTAAAGAGATGATTGGAAACCAATTATATGAATTACTTAAGAGCATGAAATCCTAAGACTAGAGGAATTCAAAGTTTATGTGATGGAGATCCAGTTTGAAATGGTTGTATAGAAAAAAAATAAAAAGTAAAATGTTTTTTTTTTTAATTGCAAGTGATACACAAATTGTCCTTATTCAGTTTTCAGTAGTAGCCACAACAAAATTCATGGGTATACATACTGAGGTGTGACTCAAATCAATGACCTGACTGCTAGACAAACATCATATCTACTCGATCACTGGGGTTCCACGCAGCAGGTATTGCTTATTTATCAAACTTGATATTTCTTGTGTCAAGTTGTTTTTTATTGAAACTAAATGGCAAACTGCCCTTCATCAATGGAAGTAAACACTTTAAACTATTCAATTTTTCAGTTGCTTAACTATCCTGATGAAAATAGGGCATACATACTCAGGTTGGTCATAAAAAATATAGAATATGATTGAATGTGATTATGATGGTAAATATCTGGGGAATATTGTTCCCTTGTCAATCTGGATCAGTATTTGAGTAATTTCAACTGATTCCCTCTCAATAATTATGCAAAAAAATTGTTTATGGGTATTTTGCAAAATTATTTTGCAAAATACCCATAAACATGGTTCTCCACACACTAAACGAATGGGGGACAAAGGGCATGCATACGCAGGTTGGTCATAAAAATATAGAAATATGACTGAATATGATTATGGTGGTGAATATTTGGGGAATATTGTTTCCTTGACAATCTGGATCAGTATTTGAGTAGTTTCAACTGATTTTACTTCAATAATTATGCAAAATACCCATAAACATGGTTCTTCACACACTAAATGAATGGGGGACAAACTGTCCCATACGTAACTGTCCCATACGTAACACGTCATGTCTGTCTTTAATTAGAACCTGTAGTTAGAGCTTTTTGCCTAATGACATGAAACTTACCTGTGATAATCTTGAGTGTTGTGACTTTCATCACAGTGAGTTACAAGTTGTAGAATGATATACTTTCAGAGAGTTTTGAGGTTGAAAAAAATGTTCAAAAAAACAAAATTTTTCTGGTCCCATACGTAACGGCACATATTTTCTCTTCTAGAATGTAATTGTCAAGTTCATTTTTCTCAATTTTTTACATGATTATACTTCTTCTAGATATCAATCACCATGATGAAGTTCAATATGATCAAAGGCCATTAACACTATTTTTCAGGTCATAAAAGTCTCTGAATGTCCCATACGTAACGTGCGCGTTATCTTGGACTTGCCCTGTTGTGTATATGGATCTAATGAAAGCTTTTGATACCGTTCCCCACCAGCGCTTGCTCTGTAAATTGGAGGCATATGGCATTCAGGGCAAAGTCCTTGCTTGGATTAGATCTTTTTTACTTGGCAGACGCCAAAGGGTCATGGTCAGTGGTCAGAAATCAGGTGGGTCAGCTGTCTCAAGTGGAGTACCACAAGGGAGTGTACTGGGCCCGATTCTGTTTGTAGTGTACCGGGTACATGAATGACCTCCCAACATGTGTTCGGTCTAGCTCAAAACTCTTTGCAGATGACACAAAGTTGTATGTGTGCTCAGATAAGCCAGGAGCTACTGAGCAGCTGCAAGAGGACTTAGAGGCACTTGAGTCATGGGCAGATAGATGGCAGCTTCGTTTCCACCCTGACAAATGTGTTGTAATGAAAATTGGTCTGTCATGTTCAGACTCCCAATATGTCATGAAGAAAGGGTCTGACACAATTGTCTTGGCTCAAACAAAAGCTGAGAAGGATTTGGGTGATTTAGTGGACTCACAATTGACATTCAAGGACCATATTTCCCAAGCTGTTGCAAAGTCAAATAAGCTGTTAGGAATTATTAGGAGATCCTCTGTATATTTGGATGAGGATACTGTTAGGCTCTTGTTTAAAGGCATTGTGAGACCCATCTTGGAATATGGTCAAGCTGTGTGGTCACCTTTCAAGCTAGGTGAACAAAGAAGACTTGAAAGTGTTCAGAGAAGGGCGACTAAAATGATTCCGGGGATTAGGCATTTGTCCTACTCTAAACGTCTACGTCACCTTTCACCACCATCTCTCAGTTACAGGTGAAAAAGAGGGGACATGATTGATGTGTACAAGTATCTACATGGACACTATCACACAAAGTTTGACATATGTTCTCTCATAATAGTAATGGACGAACACGTGGTCATTCCCATGAAACTGGGAAAACGGTTTGCAAGGTTAGATGTCAGAAAGTATTTCTTTGCTAACAGAGTTGTTGGTATGTGGAACTCTCTCCCAGAAGAAGTGGTCTCTGCTTGTTCCATAAATGCCTTTAAGAATAGGCTAGACAAGCACTGGAAAGATGTTGTGTTTGATTATGACTGATTATAGTCATTACATGTATGTGTATTGATACATAATACATGCTCTTGGTCTCCAGTAGCTGTCAACTCCTGCCATAGGCCATTTTTGGTAATACTGTAACACAAATACGCAATAGAAGTTGAGCTGTTACTTGTATTAGAAGGGTAACAGCGCTGGACAATTGCTTGATTGGAAAGAGAGCATCAAGAGATCTGATCGATGAACAGGCTCTGTCCTACACCATCGTTCCGGAAAAGTAAAATTAAAAGTAAAGTAAAGTAAAGTAAAGGACAGTTCATCCATATGGCTCTCTGGTCCCTAGCCCGAGCGACAAGGCTGTGTGTGTGTATAGTTATCTGGTCCCCATCTCCAGGACAGTACAACATACTGTAAAACATGATATATTCGCGGCATGAAATTTTCGCGAATTGGAGCTGACAGCCCTTTTCGTGGCATGAAATTTTCGCGAATTGCCTCTGGTGTTCAATGCATGTAGCGTAGACAAAAACTTTCGAGTGCATTTTAATTTCGCGAATTTTAGCGCTCGCGAAATTCGCGAATTTTGGCGCTCGCGAAATTCGCGAAATTAAAATGCATGCGAAAATTTCTCGTTTTACAGTAAACAGTCCTTCTTTCCTCGCACAGTACAGCAGTGGAACAGCCTCAGCAAGACTAGCAAGAGTTTATCCTGGCACCGTCTGTGGAGGTCTTCCGTCATCGCCTGACGGAAGATGTGGAGTAAATCGAGCAACGGGTTTTTACTTGCTCCATGTATATCAATAAATGCACCTTGCATCCAGGCACTGCACACTCGGGTGCCTTTGGCCTTGTGATACGCACACACACATGTAAATCTGCAAGAATCTTCAGGATTGAAGGAGGCAGAATAACCAGAAGAAGAAGAAGAAGACGAGACAGAGATTTTAAAAAAATAATAATAATAATAATATTAAATCTTTAGAGTAAAGACACTACACGAAATTAAGGGCATGGGACCGTCATAGGCGTCAAGGCTGGCACCCGTGGAAGAGAGAAAAGATACAGCTACCTGGTACATAACCGCACCAGCGACCCCAACCCGTACGCAACCCGTACTGGTTACAGCGCCCCGCGCTGGGGTTACCTGGTACGGGTACTCAGTGGTAGTTAGCACTGGTACAGTGGTAGAGATGTCCTTATCTGACGGGCCTAATATCAGTATTGGTGAGCAATAGTTGGCTACTACCTATGAACAAAAATAACGCTAACATTCGGCAGAGAAAACAATTCTAGCTTACAGGTGAAATACTTACGATCGCCTGCGCCTGTACAGACCAACTTAATAGACACCTGAGTTAAAACTTTTCGATCGCCCACACCTACTGTACGTCATGCACCAAAGTTTGTATCTTTGACTGCACTGCGAATATATGCACGAAGTTCGA